>NC_087283.1:21286186-21323284 GCF_015220805.1 Pogoniulus pusillus
GGGCACTGGTGGAGTTTGTGCCCTGCCTGGGCAGGGAGAACCTCGGTGTTGGGCACCTGGAGGTTTCCTGGTGCAGTTTGTGCCCCCTAGAACCTCGGTGCTGGGCACCAGGAGGCTTCCTGGTGCAGTTTGTGCCCTCTCTGGGCAGGGAGATCCTCGGTGCTGGGCACCTGGAGGCTTCCTGGTGCAGTTTGTGCCCTCCCTGGGCAGGGAGATCCTCGGTGCTGGGCACCAGGAGGCTTCCTGGTGCAGTTTGTGCCCTCTCTGGGCAGGGAGAACCTCAGTGTTGGGCACCTGGAGGTTTCCTGGTGCAGTTTGTGCCCCCTAGAACCTCGGTGCTGGGCACCAGGAGGCTTCCTGGTGCAGTTTGTGCCCTCTCTGGGCAGGGAGAACCTCGGTGCTGGGCACCTGGAGGCTTCCTGGTGGAGTTTGTGCCCCCTAGAACCTCGGTGCTGGGCACCAGGAGGCTTCCTGGTGCAGTTTGTGCCCTCCCTGGGCACAGAGAACCTCGGTGCTGGGTACTGGTGGAGTTTGTGCCCTGCCTGGGCAGGGAGAACCTCAGTGCTGGGCACTGGTGGAGTTTGTGCCCTCCCTGGGCAGGGAGAACCTCAGTGTTGGGCACCTGGAGGTTTCCTGGTGCAGTTTGTGCCCCCTAGAACCTCGGTGCTGGGCACCTGGAGGCTTCCTGGTGCAGTTTGTGCCCCCTAGAACCTCAGTGCTGGGCACCTGGAGGCTTCCTGGTGCAGTTTGTGCCCCCTAGAACCTCGGTGCTGGGCATCTGGAGGCTTTCTGGTGGAGTTTGTGCCCTCCCTGGGCTGGGAGAACCTCGGTGCTGGGCACTGGTGCAGTTTGTGCCCTCTCTGAGCAGGGAAATCCTCGGTGCTGGGCACCTGGAGGCTTCCTGGTGGAGTTTGTGCCCTCCCAGAGGTGGTCCTGGGACTCTCCAGGGGCAGAAGGGAAGCCTGCAGGCAGCTGGCAGCTGGCAGCTGGCACAGCCTGCATGGAAACCTCAGCCAGAGGAGCGAAAGGTGGCTCCGGGGAGGAGCCTGCAGCCCTGCTGGGTGCCCGCAGGCAGCGCTTGGCATCTCCCTGCCCCCCTCCCCCCTTCGGGGCTCGTTCAGCTTTGAAGGGCAGCAGAACATCAGGTCCTGATCGATGCCTTCAGTGATGCTCTGGAGCAGGGCATTGAGTCCAGCAGCAGGGAGGCTGCAGATGGCAGCAAGCCAGGAGCAGCTGTGGAGCTGTTGGAGGGCAGCAGAGCCCTGCAGAGGGACCTGGGCAGGCTGCATGGGTGGGCAGAGGCCAAGGGGATGAGAGTGAAGAAGGCCAAGGGCAGGTTGTGCACTTTGGCCACAGCAGCCCCAAGCAGCAGTGCAGGCTGGGGCCAGAGGGGCTGAGAGCAGGCAGGCAGAGAGGGCCCTGGGGGTGCTGTGAGAGAGCAGCTGCAGAGGAGGCAGCAGTGTGCCCAGGTGGGCAGCAGAGCCAGTGGCATCCTGGGCTGGCTCAGGAGCAGTAGGATGGACTGGATGAGCCAAGCAACCAGAGCATGGCACTCAGTGCCAACCTAGCACCCAGCCCTGCCCAAACAACCACACCATGGCACTCAGTGCCCAGCCAGCCTTGCCTCCAACCCCTCCAGCCACGGCCACTCCACCACCTCCCTGGGCAGCCCATGCCAGTGCCAATCACTCTCTCTGCCAGCAGCTTCCTCCTCACAGCCAGCCCACACCTGCCTTGCCACAGCTTCAGCCTGGGGCCCCTTCTGCTGCTGCTGCCTGCCTGGCACCACAGCCCAACCCCACCTGGCTACAGCCTCCCTGCAGGCAGCTGCAGGCAGCAATGAGCTCTGCCCTGAGCCTCCTCTGCTGCAGCCTGCACCCCCCCAGCTCCCTCAGCCTCTCCTCTCAGGGCTGTGCTCCAGGCCCCTCGCAGCTTTGTCGCCCTCCTGTGGACACCTTCCAGTACTGCAACTTCTCTCTTGAACCGAGGAGCCCAGAACTGGACACAGCACTCCAGGGCTGGCCTGGGCAGTGCTGGGCACAGGGGCACAAGAACCTCCCTTCTCCTGCTGCCCACACTGCTCCTGAGCCAGCCCAGGCTGCCACTGGCTCTGCTGCCCACCTGGGCACACTGCTGCCTCCTCTGCAGCATCTCCACAGCCCTCTTGTGCCAGGGGCTCCAGCACTGGATGCAGGACTCCAGGTGGGCTCTCAGCAGAGCAGAGCAGAGGGGCAGAATCCCCTCCCTGGCCCTGCTGCCCACACTGCTGCTGCTGCAGCCCAGGCTCTGCTTGGCTCTCTGGGCTGCAAGTGCACACTGCTGGCTCCTGCTGAGCTTCTCCTCCAGGACCTGGCCTGGGACTGTGCCAGGGGAGGCTCAGGTTGGAGAGGAGGAAAGATTCCTTTGGTTCCAGAGTGGTCAGGGCTTGGCAGAGGCTGCCCAGGGGTAAGATGGTGCAGTGCCCATGGCTGGAGGTGTTGCAGCCATGGCACTTAGGGCCAGGCTTTGATGCCCACGGTGGGGTTGGGTTGCTGCTTGGCCTGGCTGACCTCAGAGAGCTTTGCCAACCCAAGCCACTCTCAGCTCTGTTGGTGAGAAGGCAGTGCCCACCCGTGCCAAGCCAGCCTTGGGTGTTGGGCAGTGCAAGCAGAGCCAGGCAGGGAGTGCAGCTCCCTCTGTGTGTGTGTGCCATCCTGTGCCCCTTGTAGCCCCCTCCTCACCTTGCCCAGTGGCCTGGGCACTGCTTGTGGTGCCCCCTGAGTTGGGGGAGATGAGTTTGAGTGATTCTGTGCTCCACAACCTCCCCGGGGGGGGGGGTCAGGAGCAGGTTGGATGAGACCTTGAGTGACCTCTTCTAGTGAGAGGGTGAGGAGAGCCTGGCACAGGTTGCCCCAGGGAGGATGTGGAGCAGACAGTGAGGGTGGGCAGAGCCTGGCACAGGTTGCCCAGGGAGGTTGTGGAGCACAGAGACACAGTGAGGGTGGGCAGAGCCTGGCACAGGTTGCCCAGGGAGGTTGTGGAGCACAGAGACACAGTGAGGGTGGGCAGAGGCTGGCACAGACTGCCCAGGGAGGTTGTGGAGCACAGAGACAGTGAGTGGGGGGGAGGTGGAAGCAGAACCGAGGGGGGGACAGGGGGAAGCAGAGCCGAGGGGGGGGGGCAGGGGGAAGCAGAACCGAGGGGGGGGGCAGGGGGAAGCAGAACCGAGGAGGGGGACCGGGGGAAGCAGAGCCGAGGGGGGGGGGCAGGGGGAAGCAGAACCGAGGGGGGGGGGCAGGGGGAAGCAGAGCCGAGGGGGGGGGGCAGGGGGAAGCAGAACCGAGGGGGGGGGCAGGGGGAAGCAGAACCGAGGGGGGGGACAGGGGGAAGCAGAGCCGAGGGGGGGGGGGCAGGGGGAAGCAGAACCGAGGGGGGGGGCAGGGGGAAGCAGAACCGAGGAGGGGGACAGGGGGAAGCAGAGCCGAGGGGGGGGGGGCAGGGGGAAGCAGAACCGAGGGGGGGGGCAGGGGGAAGCAGAACCCAGGGTGGGGCAGGGGGAAGCTGAACTCCTCCTGCCAGCCTCTGCCTGCCCCATGCCTGCTTCCAGCTCTCAGCACCCAGCCTGGCTCCAGCATCCCAATCCTCAGAGGTGAGCAGAGTGGAAGCCGCTCGGGGCTTGGCTCTATCACCTCCCGAGGCTGCCAGGGATGAAGGAGACCCCAGGCAGGAGCATCCCTGAAGAGCTCTTCCCCTCTCCCCGGGCAGGGCTGCTGCTGCAGGACGTCAGCATGGCAGGGCTCCAGGAGCTGCGTTTCACCGAGGAGAAGCCACTGCTGAGGAGCCAGGAGGCTGAGCTGGTGAGCATGGGCACCAGGCTGGCACAGGGGGTGCCAGGAAGAGGGGGAGTGAGGGAGGAGTGAGCTGCTCTGGGCACACCTTCAGTCATGGGAGGTGTGCAGGGGGTTGGCATCAGGGCACAGAGCTCTGATTTGGGGCACAACAACCTTAAGGATGCCAGGAGGAGGTGACTGAGGGAAGGGTGAGCTGCTCTGGGCACACCTTCAGTCATGGGGGTTGGCATCAGGGCACAGAGCTCTGATTTGCGGCATAACAACCTTAAAGATGCCAGGAGGAGGTGATTGAGGGAGGGATGAGCTGCTCTGGGCACACCTTCAGTGCTGGGGGTTGGTACCAGGGCACAGAGCTCTGCTTTGGGGCACAACAACCCCAAGGATGCTCCAGGCTGGAAAGTGCCCAGCAGGTAAGGACCTGGGGGTGATGGTTGGCAACTGAAGATGAGGCAGGGTGTGCCCAGGTGGGCAAGAAGGGCACCAGCAGCCTGGCCTAGGCTGGCAGCTGGATGGAGATGAGGCAGAGTGTGCCCAGGTGGGCAAAGAAGGGCACCAGCAGCCTGGCCTAGGTTGGCAGCAGCTGAAGATGAGCCAAGGTGTGCCCAGGTGAGCAAGGAGGGCACCAGCAGCCTGGCCTAGGTTGGCAGCAGCTGAAGATGAGCCAAAGTGTGCCCAAGTGGGCAAGGAGGGCACCAGCAGCCTGGTTTAGGTTGGCAGCTGGATGAAGATGAGCCAAGGTGTGCCCAGGTGAGCAAGGAGGGCACCAGCAGCCTGGCCTAGGTTGGCAGCAGCTGAAGATGAGCCAAGGTGTGCCCAGGTGGGCAAGAAGGGCACCAGCAGCCTGGCCTAGGTTGGTAGCTGGATGAAGATGAGCCAAGGTGTGCCCAGGTGGGCAAGAAGGGCACCAGCAGCCTGGCCCAGGTTAGCAGCTGGATTGTGCCAGGGGAAGGTTAGGTTGGAGAGGAGGAAAGATTCCTTTGTTGCCAGAGTGGTCAGGGCTTGGCACAGGCTGCCCAGGGGAGGTGGTGCAGTGCCCAGGCCTGGAGGTGCTCCAGACCCCTGTGCCCATGGCACCTGGGGGCATGGTTTGATGCCCACGGTGGGGTTGGGTTGCTGCTTGGCCTGGCTGACCTCAGAGAGCTCTGCCAACCCAAGCCACTCTTGGCTCTGTGTGTGAGAAGGCAGTGCCCACCTGTGCCAACCCAGCCCTGGGCGTTGGGCACTGCATGCAGAGCCTGGCAGAGAGTGCAGCCCTCTGCCCACGGGTGCCCTCCTGCAGCCCCCTCTCCACCTTGCCCAGTGGCCTGGGCACTGACTGCTTGTGGGGCAGCCTGGCTTGGAGGTGTGGAGGGTGCCAGGGGAGGTGCCAGGGGAGGTGCCAGGGGGTTGGCTCTGTCCCTAACGGCTCCTTCTCTCCCCAGGACAACTCCGATGTCTTCCTCTGCCCTGTGGACATGGACTGGAAGGTAGGGCTGGGCACAGGAGGTGCCAACCTCGCTCCTGGCTCCTGCGTGGGGCAGCAGCCTGCGGAGGGGAGAGGGTTCAGCACCCTGGGCAGTGCCAGGGGTGGTGCAGAGGGAAAGGCTTCAGCACCCTGGGCAGTGCCAGGAGTGGCACTGGGCAAGGCTGCAGCACCCTGAGCAGTGCCAGGGGTGGCACTGGGAGAGGCTTCAGCACCCTGAGCAGTGCCAGGGGTGGCATTGGGCAAGGCTTCAGCACCCTGAGCAGTGCCAGGGGTGGCACTGGGCAAGGCTGCAGCACCCTGGGCAGTGCCATGGGTGGCACTGGGAGAGGCTTCAGCACGCTGGGCAGTGCCAGGGGTGGCACTGGGAGAGGCTTCAGCACCCTGAGCTGTGCCATGGGTGGCACTGGGAGAGGCTTCAGCACCCTGAGCGGTGCCAGGGGTGGCATTGGGCAAGGCTGCAGCACCCTGGGCAGTGCCAGGGGTGGCACTGGGAGAGGCTTTAGCACCCGGGGCAGTGCCAGGGGTGGTGCATAGGGAAAGCCTGCAGCATCCTGGGCAGTGCCATGGGTGGCACTGGGCAAGGCTTCAGCACCCTGAGCTGTGCCAGGGCTGTTGCTGTCCCCACTCCTTCCTGTGCCCAGAGCTGGGGGCAGGGTGAGCTGTGCCAGGCATCCTCCGTGAGCACTTGGCACCAAAGGCTGTCTGGACGTGGTGGGTTCCTCTGCAGAGGGCACAGCTGCTCTGCCAGTCCCTGTGCCATCGCCATGGCAATGGTTTCCTGGGCAATGCTGGCATTCAGAAGGGGTGTGTGAAAGGTGCCAGGGGGGCACTGCCCCTCCGTGCCACCCAACTATGCTGCCTAGAGAGGCCTCTCTGCTCCCCAGGCTGCCACTTGCCCGCCTGGCACCTCTTTGGAGGAGCCCCACGAGGTGCCCTGGGGGCTGCCCAGGCACTTTCAGACCTCTGCCCAAGCTCCTCCTGCACCAGGCTGCCCCTGCAGGGTGTTGGCAGAGGGGGGAGGATGGGCAGAGGGGCAGCCAGAGGCCCAGCTGTGCCACTCCTAAACCATGCCCACCTGCCAGGGCCACCACTGCTGCCCTCTGCAGTGCCTTTAGGGGTGACCTGGACCAGGGCAGTGAGCTTGCAGATGGCACCAAGCTTGGTGAGGGTGGGCAGAGCCTGGCACAGGTTGCCCAGGGAGGTTGGGGAGCACAGACACAGTGAGGGTGGGCAGAGCCTGGCACAGGTTGCCCAGGGAGGTTGTGGAGCACACAGTGAGGGTGGGGAGAGCCTGGCACAGGTTGCCCAGGGAGGTTGTGGAGCACACAGTGAGGGTGGGCAGAGCCTGGCACAGGTTGCCCAGGGAGGTTGTGGAGCACACAGTGAGGGTTGGCAGAGCCTGGCACAGGCTGCCCAGGGAGATCAAAGACCCCCTTGGGTGATTCTGTGCTCCACAACCTCCCTGGAGGTGCTCAGTGCCAGGCTGGATGAGACCCTTAAGCTGGCAGGAGCTGCTCCCTGCCCATGCCAGAGGGAGGCTGGCACTGGCTGAGCTTTCAGGTCCCTTCCAACCCAACCCATTCCCCAGCCTGGCACCACCCAAGTTGGTTCCCAGGAGCTCTCACTCCATTTTCTGGGCTCAGCTCCTTGGCTATGCCAACCTCTCAGCTCCTTGGCTATGCCAACCTAGAGCCCAGCTCAGCTCTTCACTGCCCCTTCTGCTCCTCCCCAGTGCCAGTTGCTGCCCCCTTGGCATGCTCTGCCCCAGCTGGGGGGGGGGGAGAGGGCAGTGAGGAAGCTTTCCTGCTGATGCCACCAGCCAAAGTAAAGCCCAGCCAGGCTTCAGGGCACCAAAGGGCACCTCTGCCCTGGCACCTTGGCATTCTAACCCTGCTGGAGGTCTGGGCTGCCTGCCAGCTGTGGTGGTTCAGGTAGCCCAGTGGGGTGGTGAGATGGTTTGATGCCACCCAAGCAGAGGCATCCCTGCCAGCCTCCCTCTGCCTTATCCACCTGGGCATGGGCAGCTTGGGGGCTGGCACTGCTGCCCTGGCTCTCCTCCTGCCTCATCTACCTGGGCATGGCCAGCATGGGGGCTGGCACTGCTGCCCTGGCTCTCCCTCTGCCTTATCCACCTGGGCATGGGCAGCTTGGGGGCTGGCACTGCTGCCCTGGCTCTCCTCCTGCCTCAGCCACCTGGGCATGGGCAGCTTGGGGGCTGGCACTGCTGCCCTGGCTTTCCTCCTGCCTTATCCACCTGGGCATGGGCAGCTTGGGGGCAAATCCCCCTGGCACTGCTGCCCTGGCTCTTCCTCTGCCTTATCCACCTGAGCATGGCCAGCTTGGGGGCTGGCACTGCTGCCCTGGCTCTCCCTCTGCCTCATCCACCTGGGCATGGGCAGCTTGGGGGCTGGCACTGCTGCCCTGGCTCTCCCTCTGCCTTATCCACCTGGGCATGGGCAGCTTGGGGCCAGATCCCCCTGGCACTGCTGCCCTTTCTCTCCTCCTGCCTTAGCCACCTGGGCATGGGCAGCTTGGGGCCAGATCCCCCTGGCACTGCTGCCCTTTCTCTCCTCCTGCCTTAGCCACCTGGGCATGGCCAACTTGGGGGCTGGCACTGCTGCCCTGGCTCTCCTCCTGCCTCAGCCACCTGGGCATGGCCAGCTTCGGGGCTGGCACTGCTGCCCTGGCTCTCCTCCTGCCTCATCCACCTGGGCATGGGCAGCTTGGGGGCTGGCACTGCTGCCCTGGCTCTCCTCCTGCCTCAGCCACCTGGGCATGGGCAGCTTGGGGGCTGGCACTGCTGCCCTGGCTCTCCTCCTGCCTCAGCCACCTGGGCATGGGCAGCTTGGGGACTGGCACTGCTGCCCTGGCTCTCCTTCTGCCTCAGCCACCTGGGCATGGGCAGCTTGGGGGCTGGCACTGCTGCCCTGGCTCTCCTCCTGCCTCAGCCACCTGGGCATGGGCAGCTTGGGGGCTGGCACTGCTGCCCTGGCTCTCCCTCTGCCTCAGCCACCTGGGCATGGCCAGCTTGGGGGCTGGCACTGCTGCCCTGGCTCTCCCTCTGCCTCAGCCACCTGGGCATGGGCAGCTTGGGGGCTGGCACTGCTGCCCTGGCTCTCCTCCTGCCTTATCCACCTGGGCATGGGCAGCTTGGGGGCAAATCCTTCACATCTCCTGAGAGCCAAGAGGAGGATGAGGATGAAGAGAGACTGAAGCCAGGATTTCAGGTGTGCCCTTGCCAGGTTTGGGATCCCCACTCCAAGAAGGACATTGAGGAGCTGGAGCAGGCCCAGAGGAGGGCATGGCACAGGCTGCCCAGGGAGGTGGTGGAGTGTCCATGCCTGCAAGAGCTGAAGCAACCTGTGCCCATGGCACTTGGGGCCAGAGGTTGATGGTCACGGTGAGGTTGGGCTGCAAGTTGGACTGGATGCCCTCAGAGGGCTTTGCCAACCCAACCAGTGCCCTGATTCCATGCCCACATTGCTGGGGGAAGGCAGCAGAGGTATCTGGACAGCATCCAGGTGTCAGCATGGCACAGGGGCACGTCGGGCACCAGGGTCTGCAGGAGTGCAGGTTGCTTGTGCAGCCCCCTGGGCATGAATCCCAGCCCTGGCAGATGGCAGGAGGATGCAGCAGGCACATTCCTGCCACCCATGGAGGGATGGAATCCTGGAACCATGGAATGCTTTGGCTGGGAAAGGACCTGGGAAGCTCATCCAGCCCAACCCCACTGCACTCAGCAGGGACAGCTGCCACCAGAGCAGGTTGCTGACAGCCCCAAACAGCCTGACCTGGGACGAGGCAGCTGAAAGAGGCAATGCAGAGGCACAGAGGGCAGCCCTGTGAAGTTGGCACTGCCCTTCCTGTGGGCATTGTGTTTATGTTCCCTCAACTGAGAGCAGGAGCTGCTGAGCCTGGAGAAGTGAAAGATGGAGTCCAGCAGCAGGGAGGCTGCAGGTGGCAGCAAGCCAGGAGCAGCTGTGGAGCTGTTGGAGGGCAGCAGAGCCCTGCAGAGGGACCTGGGCAGGCTGCATGGGTGGGCAGAGGCCAAGGGGATGAGAGTGAAGAAGGCTAAGGGCAGGTTGTGCACTTTGGCCACAGCAGCCCCAAGCAGCAGTGCAGGCTGGGGCCAGAGGGGCTGAGAGCAGGCAGGCAGAGAGGGCCCTGGGGGTGCTGTGAGAGAGCAGCTGCAGAGGAGGCAGCAGTGTGCCCAGGTGGGCAGCAGAGCCAGTGGCATCCTGGGCTGGCTGAGGAGCAGTGTGGGCAGCAGGAGAAGGGAGGTTCTTGTGCCCCTGTGCCCAGCACTGCTCAGGCCAGCCCTGGAGTGCTGTGTCCAGCTGTGGGCTCCTGAATTGCAGAGAGCTGCTGAGGTGCTGGAAGGTGCTGAGAGAAGGGCAGCAAGGCTGGGGAGGGGCCTGGAGCACAGCCCTGTGAGGAGAGGCTGAGGGAGCTGGGGGGGTGCAGGCTGCAGCAGAGGAGGCTCAGGGCAGAGCTGATTGCTGCCTGCAGCTGCCTGCAGGGAGGCTGTAGCCAGGTGGGGTTGGGCTCTGGTGCCAGGCAGGCAGCAGCAGCAGGAGGGGCCCCAGGCTGAAGCTGTGTCAGGGCAGGTGTGGGCTGGCTGTGAGGAGGAAGCTGCTGGCAGAGAGAGTGATTGGCACTGGCATGGGCTGCCCAGGGAGGTGGTGGAGTGGCCGTGGCTGGAGGGGTTGGAGCCAAGGCTGGCTGGGCACTGAGTGCCATGGTGTGGTTGTTTGGGCAGGGCTGGGTGCTAGGTTGGCACTGAGTGCCATGGTGTGGTTGTTTGGGCAGGGCTGGGTGTTAGGTTGGCACTGAGTGCCATGGTGTGGTTGTTTGGGCAGGGCTGGGGGCTAGGTTGGCACTGAGTGCCATGGTGTGGTTGGTTGGGCAGGGCTGGGTGCTAGGTTGGCACTGAGTGCCATGGGCTGGTTGGTTGGGCAGGGCTGGGTGCTAGGTTGGCACTGAGTGCCATGGTGTGGTTGTTTGGGCAGGGCTGGGTGCTAGGTTGGCACTGAGTGCCATGGTGTGGTTGGTTGGGCAGGGCTGGGTGCTAGGTTGGGCACTGAGTGCCATGGTGTGGTTGTTTGGGCAGGGCTGGGTGCTAGGTTGGCACTGAGTGCCATGGTGTGGTTGTTTGGGCAGGGCTGGGTGCTAGGTTGGCACTGAGTGCCATGGTGTGGTTGTTTGGGCAGGGCTGGGTGCTAGGTTGGCACTGAGTGCCATGGTGTGGTTGGTTGGGCAGGGCTGGGTGCTAGGTTGGCACTGAGTGCCATGGTGTGGTTGGTTGGGCAGGGCTGGGTGCTAGGTTGGGCACTGAGTGCCATGGTGTGGTTGTTTGGGCAGGGCTGGGTGCTAGGTTGGCACTGAGTGCCATGCTCTGTCTCAAGCAGGACTCTCTGCAGTGCCAGAGGAGTAGGTCTGGGGGGCTGCAGGGCCAGAGCTGTGTGTCTGTGGGTCCAGAGGAGCACTGCTGAGCTCTCCCCATGCCCATACCCCCTCCCGCATGGCACAGGCTGGCAGCACGACCGCGTCGAGCCGTCCCTGCCTGCCTGCCTCCCTCCGCCGAAGGACGGAAGATGGAGCAAGCCCCGCAGGGTCCTTTCCTCCCCCTCCCCCGTCGCATCCAAGGCTCTTTGGGGCCAATTGGAGCGTGAAGAATCGCAGCGGCAGCCAATGGCTGAGCCTCGGCTCCGGGACCGCCTCGGCCGCAGTGGTACCCGGAGCCGCCGGGGGCTGCGCATCACTTGGCCGAGGCGGGGGAAGGGAGAAGGGAGGGGAGGGCTTAGCGCAAGGGCTGAGGCTCGCCTATAAACCCCGAGCGAGAGGCTGAGCCGGCGCAGAGCTTAGCATCGCTGCCGCAACCGCTCTGCCCCCCCCTCCCCCGGACGCCCACACCCCCCAGGACCCTCTCAGCTCGGCCCCCTCCCCGCTGCCCGTGGGCATCCTCGCCATGCCGGAGTGCTGGGATGGGGTAGGTACCACCGCTGCCAGGCTCGCTGCCCTCTGCTTGCCAGGGGTGGGGGGAGGTTGCCCTCCAGTGGGTTTGCCCTGCAGTTGCTTGCCCAGGATGCCTCTGGGGGGTGCGGGGCTTAGGGGGTGCCAGGGTCTGGGGGGGGGTTTGCCCTGCAGTTGCTTGCCCAGGCTGCCCCTGGGGGGTGCGGGGCTTAGGGGGTGCCAGGGTCTGGGGGGTGTTTGCCCTGCAGTTGCTTGCCCAGGATGCCCCTGGGGGGTGCGGGGCTTAGGGGGTGCCAGGGTCTGGGAGGGGTTTGCCCTGCAGTTGTTTGCTCAGGCTGCACCTGGGGGGTGCGGGGCTTAGGGGGTGCCAGGGTCTGGGGGGGGTTGCCCTGCAGTTGCTTGCCCAGGATGCCCCTGGGGGGTGCGGGGCTTAGGGGGTGCCAGGGTCTGGGGGGGGGTTTGCCCTGCAGTTGCTTATCCAGGCTGCACCTGCGGGGGTGGGCGGCATGGGGTGAGCCGGGGGAGGGGGTGCCAGGGTAGGGAGGTTGCCTTCCAGTTGCTTGCCCAAGTTGCACTTGGGGGGTGGGGGAGTGGGCTTGGGGTGAGCCAGGGAGGAGATGCCAGGGTCGGGAGGTTGCCCTGCGGGGGTTTGCCCTCCCGTTGCTTGCCCAGGCTGCACCTGCGGGGGTAGAAGGCTTGGGGTGAGCCAAGGACGGGGTGCCAGGGCGGGGGGTGAGGTGTGGGGGGTCTCTGCTGTTTGGAAGCCTTTCCCTTGCCCTTCCCCTCCCCCCAGCCCCACCGCTGCATCTCTGCCGAGCCGCAGGTTTTGGGGACACTTTGTCCTTGAGAGTGTCCTTCCGGAGCTCGCTGGAGATGCTGTGGCGAGGCCCAGCGTGAGCAAGCACAGCTGGCACCGAAAGGCTGCCAGGCTGAGGGCTGCCCAGCTGGGCATGCTTGCCCCTTCCCCGCCCTTAGCCTTGCAGAGGGGAAGGGTCTCTCCCTGCTTTGAAGCGACTCCACCTCAGATGGGTTTGTTTGGGGTTGGGTTTTCCCCTCCCTCCTTACCCATCCTCTCCTTTCCTTACCCTATCCTCTCCTTTCCCTCCCCCGTCCTCTCCTTTCCCTCCCCCGTCCTCTCCTTCCCCTCCCCCGTCCTCTCCTTTCCTTCCCCTGTCCTCTCCTCTCCCTTCCTCGTCCTCTCCTTTCCCTCCCCTGTCCTCTCCTTTCCCTCCCCTGTCCTCTCCTCTCCCTTCCTCGTCCTCTCCTTTCCCTATCCTCTCCTCTCCCATCCCCACCCTCTCCTCTCCCTTCCTCGTCCTCTCCTTTCCCTATCCTCTCCTCTCCCTCCCTCATCCTCTCCTCTCCCTCCCTCATCCTCTCCTCTCCCATCCCCATCCTCTCCTCTCCCTTCCTCATCCTCTCCCTCCCCCGTCCTCTCCTCTCCCTTCCTCGTCGTCTCCTTTCCCTATCCTCTCCTCTCCCTCCCTCATCCTCTCCTCTCCCATCCCCATCCTCTCCTCTCCCTTCCTCATCCTCTCCCTTCCCCATCCTCTCCTCTCCCTCCCCCATCCTCTCCTCTCCCTCCCCCATCCTCTCCTCTCCCTCCCTCATCCTCTCCTCTCCCTCCCCCATCCCTCTCCTCTCCCTTCCTCATCCTCTCCTCTCCCTTCCTCATCCTCTCCTCTCCCTCTCCCATCCCTCTCCTCTCCCTCCCCCATCCTCTCCTCTCCCTCCCCTATCCTTTCCTCTCCCTTCCTCATCCTCCCCCTCCTCCATCACTCCTCTCCTGGCATGGGCAAAGGTTGGTGTGGAGGGGACCAGCAGGGTGGGAGCAACAAGGGGGCATCCTGAGCAGGGCTGGGCTCTCTTGGGCATCACTGGGTTCTGTTTACCCCCTTCAAGGGGGCATCCTGAGCAGGGCTGGGCTCTCTTGGGCATCACTGGGTTCTGTTTGCCCTCTTCAAGGGGGCATCCTGAGCAGGGCTGGGCTCTCTTGGGCATCACTGGGTTCTGTTTGCCCCCTTCAAGGGGGCATCCTGAGCAGGGCTGGGCTCTCTTGGGCATCACTGGGTTCTGTTTATCCCCTTCAAGGGGGCATCCTGAGCAGGGCTGGGCTCTCTTGGGCATCACTGGGTTCTGTTTGCCCTTTTCAAGGGGGCATCCTGAGCAGGGCTGGGCTCTCTTGGGCATCACTGGGTTCTGTTTGCCCTTATCAAGGGGGCATCCTGAGCAGGTTTGGGCTCTCTTGGGCATCCCCGGGTTCTGTTTGCCCCCTCTGCCCCCCAGCATCCCTCCTTGCTGGGGTCAGGAGCTGTCAGTGCCCCTCTCCCTCCTGCCTGCCCGCATCCCCTGCATCCCCAGCCCGTCCCCAGGTGTGTCCCCCCCCCCTCCCTCCTTCCCAGCAAGCATCCCTGCAGCAGAGGGCAGGGCTGTGGTACCCAGCAGTGCTGCAGAGGCTGCGCCGCAGGCAGGGATGTGGCTGGGCTTGGCGCTGAGGTGGGGGTGGGGGGAGGGTGGGGGTTGGGTAGCAGCGCCAGGGAAGGAGCCACCACCTCAGGCATGTGATTTTGGGGGTGGGACTGAAGGCTGAGCTCTCGCTGAGGCCTGGCAGCGATGCCCACCAGCAGCTCCGTGCCCGGGCTGGATGTCTCCTTGCTCCTGTGATCTGAGGCCAGCTCCTTCCTCTGCCTCAGTTTCCCCACTCATTGCCCACTGCAAACCTGGAGAGAGGCAGCTGTGGGTGAGAGCTGGGCTTGGGGTGCCCTTGAGGATGCCAGCGTTGTCTCCACCGAGCCCTTGAGCTGCCCTTGGGCACGGTGCCCTCCCGGGGACAGCGGATCCGCGGGGAAGGGAGGTGCTGCAGTCAGGAGACTCTGCCCTCGGGCTGCTTCCTCACACCCGAGGCCTCTGCCCTTCAGCGTCCTTGCCAGGGGGTAGCCCGCGGGGGGCATGCACATGCCCCTGCCAGCCCATCCACAAGGCCACCGGTACCCGCGGCAGGGACCGAGCTGCTTGGGCACCCTGCCAGCAGCCCCTGCCCAGCCCTGCCCACTCTCTGATGCTCTTTTGAGGGCATTGCCAGTGGGCTGGCTGGCATCACCCTCTACAGCAAGCTGCCAGCAGCCTCTGCCCACCCTCTGATGCTCCTGCACCCCCCAGCTCCCACCTTTGAGGGCATTGCTGGCATCACCCCCTACAGCAAGCTGCCAGCAGCCTCTGCCCACCCTCTGATGCTCCTGTACCCCCCAGCTCCCACCTTTGGGGGCATTGCTGGCATCATCCTCTGCAGCAAGCTGCCAGCAGCCTCTGCCCACCCTCTGATGCTCCTGTACCCCCCAGCTCCCACCTTTGGGGGCATTGCTGGCATCATCCTCTGCAGCAAGCTGCCAGCAGCCCCTGCCCACCCTCTGATGCTCCTGCACCCCCCAGCTCCCACCTTTGGGGACATTGCCAGTGGGCTGGCTGGCATCACCCTCTGCAACAGGCTGCCCAGGGGTGGGTTGTGGAGTCTCCCTCTCTGGAGATACTCAAGACCCACCTGGATGTGCTCCTATGTGACTTGCTCTGGGTGGTGCTGCTCTGGGTGGTCCTGCTCTGGGTGGTCCTACTCTGAGTGGTCCTGCTCTGGGTAGTGCTGCTCTGGGTGGTCCTGCTCTGGTGGTCCTGCTCTGGGTGGTCTTGCTCTGGTGGTCCTGCTCTGGTGGTCCTGCTCTGGGTGGTCCTACTCTGAGTGGTCCTGCTCTGGGTAGTGCTGCTCTGGGTGGTCCTGCTCTGGTGGTCCTGCTCTGGGTGGTCCTGCTCTGGTGGTCCTGCTCTGGGTGGTCCTGCTCTGGTGGTCCTGCTCTGGGTGATGCTGCTCTGGGTGATGCTGCTCTGGGTGGTCCTGCTCTGGGTGGTCCTGCTCTGGTGGTCCTGCTCTGGCAGAGCTGGATTGGGCTGGATGAGCTTTGGAGGTCCCTTCCAACCTTTAACATCGGTTCCGTGTCCCCTGCTCCCTTGTCCCCAGGTGATGCCTTGGCCGGGCTCACAGCCTCAGTCTGCTGGGCTGGGCTGGGCTGGGCTGGGTGACAACGGCCCTGGAGGTGAGGCTGGAGCCCTCCCAGCCAGGAGAGCCGAGCAGCAGAGCAGCCCTGGGCTCTGGACAGGGACGCAGCCGTTCCAGACAAGGCGTCTGGAAGCGCCTGCGGCTGTCGCGTTGGGAGCAGGCTGCAGCATTCCCTGCCTCGGTGCCTGCCTGATTGGCTCAGGCAGGGCAAAGCCAGGCAGTGCCAGGCCCTGCCAGCTCTCCTGCCCCATCCTCTGGTCCACCTGGCCCATCCCTTCGTTCCCATCCCTTCCTCCTCTTCTCCTGAGCCCTCTTGGACCAGCCCATCCTATCCCCCCCCCCCCCACTCCATCTCATCCCATCATACACTTGTCCAATCCTCAATCATTTTCTACTGCAAGTCCTCCTTTCCCCCTTCCCTCTCCTCCCCTCTCCTCTTCCCTCCCCTCTCCCTCCTTTTCCCTCCCTCTCTCCCCTCTCTTCCCCCCTCCCTCCTTTTCCCTCCTCTTTCCCCTCCCTTCCCTCCTCTCTCCTCTCCCTTTCCCCCTCCCTCTCCTCTCTTTCCCATCTCCTTACCCCACTCTCTCCCCTCTTCTCCCCTCTCCTCTTCCCTCCCCTCTCCCTCCTTTTCCCTCCTCTCTCCCCTCTCTTCCCCCCTCCCTCCTTTTCCCTCCTCTCGCCCCTCCCTTCCCTCCTCTCTCCTCTCCCTTTCCCCCCTCCCTCTCCTCTCTTTCCCATCTCCTTACCCCACTCTCTCCCCTCTCCTTTCCTCCCTCTTTCCTCCCTCTTTCCTCCCTCTTTCCTCCCTCTTTCCTCCCTCTTTCCTCCCTCTTTCCTCCCTCTTTCCAAATGGGACGCAATGGGATGCAATGGGATGCAAATGGGACGCAATAGGGTGCGAATGGGACACAATAGGATGCGATGTGATGCAACAGGATACAATGGGACGCAAATGCGATGCAATAGGATGCGATGGGATGCGAATGGGACACAACAGGAGGCGATGGGATGTGAATGGGACACAACAGGAGGCGATGGGATGCCATAGGATGCGCTGGGATGGGCTAGCAGGGCGGGAGAGGATGCCTCGAAGCAGGCAGGTCTCACCCCACCTCTCCTCTCCTCTCCTCCCAGGAACATGACATTGAGACCCCCTACGGGCTGCTGCATGTGGTGATCCGGGGCTCTCCCAAGGGCAACCGCCCTGCCATCCTCACCTACCATGACGTGGGCCTCAACCGTGAGTCCTGCCCCCTGGGCTGGCACACCTCCCACTTGCAGACCTCCCAGTCTGCCCCAGACCCACATTTAGACCTCACAGCCTCCCCCAGCCTCACATTTAGACCTCCCAACCTGACCCAGACCCACATTTAGACCTCTCAACCTACCCCAGCCTCACATTTAGACCTCCCAACCTGACTCAGCTCCACATTTAGACCTCCCAACCTGACCCAGCCTCACATTTAGACCTCCCAACCTGCCCCAGCCTCACATTTACACCTCCCAACCTGCCCCAGTCCCACATTTACACCTCCCAACCTGCCCCAGTCCCACATTTAGACCTCACAGCCTCCCCCAGCCTCACATTTAGACCTCCCAACCTGCTCCAGACCCACATTTAGACCTCCCAGCCTGCCCCAGCCTCACATTTAGACCTCCCAACCTGACCCAGCTCCACATTTAGATCTTCCAACCTGCCCCAGACCCACTTTCAGACCTCCCAACCTGCCCCAGACCCACATTCAGACCTCCCAACCTGCCCCAGTCCCACATTTAGACCTCCCAACCTGACTCAGCTCCACATTTACACCTCCCAACCTGCCCCAGCTCCACATTTACACCTCCCAACCTGACCCAGACCCACATTTACACCTCCCAACCTGCCCCAGTCCCACATTTAGACCTCCCAACCTGCCCCAGCCTCACATTTACACCTCCCAACCTGACCCAGACCCACATTTACACCTCCCAACCTGCCCCAGCCTCACATTTACACCTCCCAACCTGCCCCAGCCTCACATTTACACCTCCCAACCTGACCCAGTCCCACATTTGGACCTTTCAACCTGCCCCAGACCCACATTCAGACCTCCCAACCTGCCCCAGCCTCACATTTAGACCTCCCAACCTGACCCAGACCCACATTCAGACCTCCCAACCTGCCCCAGTCCCACATTTAGACCTCCCAACCTGCCCCAGCTCCACATTTACACCTCCCAACCTGACCCAGACCCACATTTACACCTCCCAACCTGCCCCAGCCTCACATTTACACCTCCCAACCTGACCCAGTCCCACATTTGGACCTTTCAACCTGCCCCAGTCCCACATTTAGACCTCCCAACCTGCCCCAGCCTCACATTTAGACCTCCCAACCTGACCCAGACCCACATTTACACCTCCCAACCTGCCCCAGCCTCACATTTAGACCTCCCAACCTGACCCAGTCCCACATTTGGACCTTTCAACCTGCCCCAGACCCACATTTAGACCTCCCAACCTGCCCCAGCCTCACATTTAGACCTCCCAACCTGACCCAGACCCACATTTACACCTCCCAACCTGCCCCAGACCCACATTTACACCTCCCAACCTGCCCCAGTCCCACATTTACACCTCCCAACCTGCCCCAGCCTCACATTTACACCTCCCAACCTGCCCCAGACCCACATTTACACCTCCCAACCTGCCCCAGACCCACATTTAGACCTCCCAACCTGACCCAGCCTCACATTTACACCTCCCAACCTGCCCCAGACCCACATTTACACCTCCCAACCTGACCCAGACCCACATTGAGACCTCCCAACCTGACCCAGCCTCACATTTACACCTCCCAACCTGCCCCAGACCCACATTTAGACCTCCCAACCTGCCCCAGCTCCACATTTACACCTCCCAACCTGCCCCAGACCCACATTTAGACCTCCCAACCTGCTCCAGCTCCACATTTGGACCTCCCAATCTGACCCAGCCTCACATTTACACCTCCCAACCTGCTCCAGCTCCACATTTAGACCTCCCAGCCTGCCCCAGCTCCACATTTACACCTCCCAACCTGCCCCAGCCTCACATTTAGACCTCCCAACCTGCCCCAGCCTCACATTTACACCTCCCAACCTGACCCAGCCCCACATTGAGACCTCCCAACCTGCCCCAGCCTCACATTTACACCTCCCAACCTGACCCAGCCCCACATTTAGACCTCCCAACCTGCCCCAGACCCACATTTACACCTCTCAACCTGCCCCAGCCCCACATTTAGACCTCCCAACCTGCCCCAGACCCACATTTACACCTCCCAACCTGCCCCAGACCCACATTTACACCTCCCAACCTGCCCCAGTCCCACATTTAGACCTCCCAACCTGCCCCAGTCCCACATTTACACCTCCCAACCTGCCCCAGACCCACATTTACACCTCCCAACCTGCCCCAGCCCCACATTTAGACCTCCCAACCTGCCCCAGTCCCACATTTACACCTCCCAACCTGCCCCAGACCCACATTTACACCTCTCAACCTGCCCCAGTCCCACATTTACACCTCCCAACCTGCCCCAGACCCACATTTACACCTCCCAACCTGCCCCAGCCTCACATTTAGACCTCCCAACCTGCCCCAGTCCCACATTTAGACCTCCCAACCTGCCCCAGCTCCACATTTACACCTCCCAACCTGCCCCAGCCTCACATTTACACCTCCCAACCTGCCCCAGCCTCACATTTACACCTCCCAACCTGCCCCAGCCTCACATTTACACCTCCCAACCTGACCCAGCCCCACATTTAGACCTCCCAACCTGCCCCAGACCCACATTTACACCTCTCAACCTGCCCCAGCCCCACATTTAGACCTCCCAACCTGCCCCAGACCCACATTTACACCTCCCAACCTGCCCCAGACCCACATTTACACCTCTCAACCTGCCCCAGACCCACATTTAGACCTCCCAACCTGCCCCAGACCCACATTTAGACCTCCCAACCTGCCCCAGCTCCACATTTAGACCTCCCAACCTGCCCCAGACCCACATTTACACCTCCCAACCTGCCCCAGACCCACATTTACACCTCCCAACCTGCCCCAGACCCACATTTACACCTCTCAACCTGCCCCAGACCCACATTTAGACCTCCCAACCTGCCCCAGACCCACATTTAGACCTCCCAACCTGCCCCAGCTCCACATTTAGACCTCCCAACCTGCCCCAGACCCACATTTACACCTCCCAACCTGCCCCAGCTCCACATTTACACCTCCCAACCTGCCCCAGTCCCACATTTACACCTCCCAACCTGACCCAGTCCCACATTTACACCTCCCAACCTGCCCCAGTCCCACATTTGGACCTCCCAACCTGCCCCAGCCTCACATTCAGACCTCCCAACCTGTTCTGGGGGTTTTGGGCAGAGCTGACCCTGGGCAGGGCTGGTGACCCTGCTGGGCACCTCCTCAGCTGCAGGCTTGGCATTCCCTAGTCCCATCCCTGCCTCCTCACCCTCCTGGCTCTGCCTGCCCACCCTGGCTGTGGCTTCTGTTGTGTGGCTGCCTGCAGGGCAGGGGCAGGAGGGCTGTGGTGGCACATCGGGTCCTGAGTGGGAGGGCAGTGAGAGGGCAGTGGGAGGGCACTGAGAGGGCAGTGGGAGGGCACTGGGTGGGCAGTTTGAGGGCAGACAACCTCTGCCCAGCCTGCTCAGCCTGGCTGTGGCTGCCTGCAGGGCAGGGGGCAGGAGGGCTGCGGTGGCACATCGGGGGCTGGTTGGCAGGGCAGCGGGAGGGCAGTGGGAGGGCACTGGGAGGGCAGCAGGTGGGCACTGGGAGGGCAGTATGAGGGCAGACAACCTCTGCCCAGCCTGGCTGTGGTTTCTGTTGTGGCTGCATGCAGGGCAGGGGCAGGAGGGCTGCAGTGGCACATCGAGGGCTGGTTGGCAGGGCAGTGGGAGGGCAGTAGGAGGGCATTGGGAGGGCAGTGTGAGGGCACTGGGGGGGCAGCAGGAGGGCACTGGAAGGGCACTGGGAGGGCAGTGTGAGGGCAGTGTGAGGGCACTACGGTGCAGCAGGAGCGCACTGAAAGGGCACTGGGAGGGCACTGGGGGGGCAGCAGGAGGGCACTGGGAGAGCAGTATGAGGGCACTGGGAGGGCACTGAAAGGGCACTGGGAGGGCACCGGGGGGGCAGCAGCAGGGCACTGGGAGGGCAGTATGAGGGCAGACAACCTCTGCCCAGCCTGGCTGTGGTTTCTGTTGTGGCTGCCTGCAGGGCAGGGGGCAGGAGGGCTGCGGTGGCACACCGGGAGCCAGTTGGCAGGGCATTGGGAGGGCACTGGAAGGGCAGTAGGAGGGCACTGGGTGGGCACTGGGAGAGCAGTATGAGGGCAGACAACCTCTGCCCAGCCTGGCTGTGGTTTCTGTTGTGGCTGCCTGCAGGGCAGGGGGGCAGGAGGGCTGCGGTGGCACACCGGGGACCGGTTGGCAGGGCATTGGGAGGGCAGAGGAGCTGTGCCCAGGCTGCCCCCTGTGCTGGGGCACTTGGTCTCTGATGCCCAGCCTGCCCCCTTGCCAGACAAGCTGTGCTTCAACACCTTCTTCAACTATGAGGACATGCAGGAGATCACCAAGCACTTCGTGGTGTGCCACGTGGATGCCCCCGGGCAGCAGGCAGGAGCCTCACAGTTCCCCCAGGGGTAGGTGCCAGCTGGCTGTGCCCACTGAGGCCTCACCTCTCTGCCCACCGAGGTTCTTGCTGCCTGGGCAGTCGTGCCCTGCCTGCAAGGCTCTCACCAAACCAGCTCAAAGCCCTCCAGCAAGCTGCCTGGTCCAAACAGTGTGGTTGATGCCAGGGGTTGGGGGTGGCATCTCCTTGCCCACTTTTGGGCAGCCTCAGCTGCTGGGTTGCAGCTTTCTGAGTCTGGGCAAGGTTCCATTAGAGCTGTGCTGTGCCCCTCTGTGCCACAGGTACCAGTACCCATCCATGGACCAGCTGGCAGCAATGTTACCCAGCGTGGTGCAGCACTTTGGGTGAGTCTGCTGCCAGCCGAGCCTGCTGGGCAGGGGGCAAGGAGTTGGGGCTGGGGGTGGCAGCTGGCACCCTGGTGGTCTGTGACTGCATGTGTCAGTGCCCCTCTGTGCCACACTGCGTGCCTGTGCCCCTCTGTGCCACCCTGTGTGCCTGCAACCCTCTGTGCCACCCTGTGTGCCTGTGCCCCTCTGTGCCACCCTGTGTGCCTGTGCCCTCTGTGCCACCCTGTGTGCCTGCAACCCTCTGTGCCACCCTGTGTGCCTGTGCCCCTCTGTGCCACCCTGTGTGCCTGTGCCCTCTGTGCCACCCTGTGTGCCTGCAACCCTCTGTGCCACCCTGTGTGCCTGTGCCCCTCTGTGCCACCCTGTGTGCCTGCAACCCTCTGTGCCACCCTCTGTAACTCTGTGTGTGTGCCTGTGCCCCTCTGTACCACTCTGTGTGCCTGTGCCCCTCTGTACCACCCTGTGTGGTTGTGCCCATCTGTGCCACCCTCTGTAACTCTGTGTGTGTGCCTGTGCCCCTCTGTACCACCCTGTGTGCCTGTGCCCCTCTGTGCCACCCTCTGTAACTCTGTGTGTGTGCCTGTGCCCCTCTGTGCCACCCTATGACTGTGTGCCAGTGCCCCTCCGTGCCCCCCTGTGCCTGGGCAGGGAGGTGCCGCAGGGGGAGCCGGGCTGGTGCCCGCTGTGCCCCCCAACACTGAGCTCTCTGCTCCCCAGGTTCAAGTACGTGATTGGCATCGGCGTGGGGGCAGGAGCCTACGTCCTGGCCAAGTTCGCGGTGAGCCAGAGGCTGGCACAGCCTGGCCTCCCCTTCCCTCTGCCTCCTGCCAGCCCCAGGGGGGTGGGCACGAGCAGGACCTGACCCCCTTCACCCACCCCCCCTCCTGCATGCCCACCCTGCAGGGCTGGGCAAGCCTGGATGCCCACGGGCACGGCTGCCATGGCAGAGCAGAGGCTCACCCAGGGATGGGCTCTGGGCAGTGGGCACAGGGTTGGGGCTGTGCTGCCTGGGGGAGGGAAGGCTGCAAGGGAGAGCTCAGAGCAGCCTCCCAGAGCTGGGCAGCTGGAGAGGGTCCAGAGGAGGCCACCAAGAGGCTCTGAGGGCTGGAGGAGGTCTCCTATGGGCACAGGCTGGCAGAGTTGGGGCTGTGCTGCCTGGAGAGGAGAAGGCTACAAGGGAGACCTCAGAGCAGCCTCTCAGGAGCTGAGCAGCTGGAGAGGGTCCAGAGGAGGCCATGAGGAGGCTGTGAGGGCTGGGGAAGGTCTCCCATGGGCACAGGCTGGCAGAGTTGGGGCTGTGCTGCCTGGAGAGGAGAAGGCTCCAAGGTGACCTCAGAGCAGCCTCCCAGAGCTGAGCATGGACTTGGATCAGCTGGAGAGGGTCCAGAGGAGGCCATGAGGAGGCTCTGAGGGATGGAGGAGGTCTCCTGTGGGCACAGGTTGGCAGAGTTGGGGCTGTGCTGCCTGGGGGAGGGAAGGCTCCAAGGGAGACCTCAGAGCAGCCTCCCAGGAGCTGAGCATTGAATCATAGAATCAACCAGGTTGGAGGAGACCTCCAAGATCATCCAGTCCAAGGAGACCTCAGAGCAGCCTCTCAGGAGCTGAGCATTGAATCATAGAATCAACCAGGTTGGAGGAGACCTCCAAGATCATCCAGTCCAGGGAGACCTCAGAGCAGCCTCCCAGGAGCTGAGCAGCTGGAGAGGGTCCAGAGGAGGCCACCAAGAGGGTCTGAGGGATGGAGGAGGTCTCCTACGGGCATAGGTTGGCAGAGTTGGGGCTGTGCAGCCTGGAGAGGAGAAGGCTGCAAGGGAGACCTCAGAGCAGCCTCCCAGGAGCTGAGCAGCTGGAGAGGGTCCAGAGGAGGCCATGAGGAGGCTGTGAGGGCTGGAGGAGGTCTCCCATGGGCACAGGCTGGCAGAGTTGGGGCTGTGCTGCCTGCAGAGGAGAAGGCTCCAAGGTGACCTCAGAGCTGCATTGCAATATCTGAAGGGGCTGCAGGAGAGCTGGGGAGGGACTTTGGACAAGGGCTGGCAGTGCCAGGCTGAGGGATAACAGCTTTGAGCTGGGAGAGGGCAGAGTGAGAGTGGAGAGGAGGAAGAAATGGTTGGCAGTGAGGGTGGGCAGAGCCTGGCACAGGTTGCCCAGGGAGGTTGTGGAGCAGAAAGACACAGTGAGGGTGGGCAGAGCCTGGCACAGGTTGCCCAGGGGAGGTTGTGGAGCACAGAGACACAGTGAGGGTGGGCAGAGCCTGGCACAGGTTGCCCAGGGAGGTTGTGGAGCACAGAGACACAGTGAGGGTGGGGAGAGCCTGGCACAGGTTGCCCAGGGAGGCTGTGGAGTAGAGACACAGTGAGGGTGGGCAGAGCCTGGCACAGGTTGCCCAGGGGAGGTTGTGGAGCACAGAGACACAGTGAGGGTGGGCAGAGCCTGGCACAGGTTGCTCAGGGAGGTTGTGGAGCACAGAATCACAGTGAGAGTGGGCAGAGCCTGGCACAGGTTGCCCAGGGGAGGTTGTGGAGCACAGAATCACAGTGAGGGTGGGGAGAGCCTGGCACAGGTTGCCCAGGGAGGCTGTGGAACACAGAATCACAGTGAGGGTGGGCAGAGCCTGGCACAGGTTGCCCAGGGAGGTTGTGGAGCAGAGAGACACAGTGAGGGTGGGGAGAGCCTGGCACAGGTTGCCCAGGGAGGTTGTGGAGCACAGAGACACAGTGAGGGTGGGCAGAGCCTGGCACAGGTTGCCCAGGGGAGGTTGTGGAGCACAGAATCACAGTGAGGGTGGGGAGAGCCTGGCACAGGTTGCCCAGGAGAGGTTGTGGTGCACAGAATCACCCAAGGGGATCAAAGATCACCTCCCTGGAGGTGTTCAGTGCCAGGCTGGATGAGGCCCTTTAAGCTGCTAAGAGATGCTCCCTGCCCACCCTTTAAGGTCTTTGCCAACCCATGCCAGGCTCGATGCCAGGCTAGAGCCACCTGTAGCCCAGTGGGCACATGCCCATGGTGCTTCTCCCTCCCCTGCTGAGCCTCTTTGCCCTCTTGCTCTCTGCAGCTCATCTTCCCTGACCTGGTTGAAGGCTTGGTCCTGATGAACATCGACCCCAACGGCAAAGGCTGGATCGATTGGGCAGCTGCCAAGGTGGGCACGGCCCTGGTGCCCACCTCCTGGCCCTGGTGCTTGGTTTGGGGCAGCCAAAGGGGTGCCATAACTGCCTGTGCTCCCTCTTCACAGCTCTCTGGCCTCACCAGCACACTGCCAGACCTGGTCCTGTCCCACCTATTCAGCCAGGTAAGGGCTCCACGTGGTGCCAACCCTCTGCCAACCGTGCCCTACCCGGCATGCCAACCTGCCACAGTGCCACTGGACCTGTCCCATGCCCAGGATGGGCTTAGGCAAACCCTGCCTGTGCCCCTTCATGCCTATGCCCCACCTGGCTGTGTTGTCTGCACCATGCCCATGGTGCCAGCTGGGTCACTCTGCTTGCTGGCTGCCACAGTGCCACTGGACCTGCCCCCATGCCCAGGATGGGCTTAGCCAAACCCTGCCTGTGCCCCTCCGTGCCCATGCCCATGATGCCAGCTGGGTCACTCTGCTTGCTGGCTGCCACAGTGCCACTGGACCTGCCCCCATGCCCAGGATGGGCTTAGCCAAACCCTGCCTGTGCCCCTCCGTGCCCATGCCCATGATACCAGCTGGGTCACTCTGCTTGCTGGCTGCCACAGTGCCACTGCACCTGCCCCCATGCCCAGGATAGAGTTAACCAAACCCTGCCTGTGCCACCCCATGCCCATGCCCCACCTGGCTGTGTTGTCTGCACCATGCCCATGATGCCAGCTGGGTCACTCTGCCTGCTGGCTGCCACAGTGCCACTGGGTCTGCCCCCATGCCCAGCATGAGGTCACCCAAACCCTGCCCGTGCCCCTCCATGCCCATGTCCCACCTGCCCAACCACACTGCCCAGCACCCTGCCCCTTTACCCCGGGCACCTTAAGGGGGCTTAGCGTCCGGGTGGCACCCAGTGAAGGCTGTGCCCCCCCTTGTGGCACAGGAGGAGCTGATGAACAACACGGAGCTGGTGCAGAGCTACCGGCAGCAGATTGGCACCGTGGTCAACCAATTCAACCTCCAGCTCTTCCTCAACATGTACAACAGGTGAGTGCCCCCTGCCAGCCTCGGGCACTGCTGCCTGGCACCAAGGGCACCAAGGCAAGCCTGAGCCCTGCTGGGTGCTGCCAGCACCTCCCTGCCTCGCTGTGCCCACGGAGCTCTCAGCCAGGAGCTGTGATGCTACCTGTGCCATGGTATCTCCCCTGGGCTCTGGGTGTTGGCACAGGCCTGGCAAAGGGGCAGCAAGGCTCTTGTGAGTGGGCAGAGGGCATTGATGCCATGCTGGGTGCTGATGCCATGGCACAGCTGCTGCCTGTGCCCTGCCAGGGGTGGCTGTGAGCTCTGTGCTGGGAGCTGTGTGTGGGCAGAGGGCATTGGTGCCATGCTGGGTGCTGATGCCATGGCACAGCTGCTGCCTGTGCCCTGCCAGGGGTGGCTGTGGGCTCTGTGCTGGGAGCTGTGTGTGGGCAGAGGGCATTGGTGCCATGCTGGGTGCTGATGCCATGGCACAGCTGCTGCCTGTGCCCTGCCAGGGGTGGCTGTGGGCTCTGTGCTGGGAGTTGCGTGTGGGCAGAGGGCATTGGTGCCATGCTGGGTGCTGATGCCATGGCACAGCTGCTGCCTGTGCCCTGCCAGGGGTGGCTGTGGGCTCTGTGCTGGGAGTTGGCACAGGCCTGGCAAAGGGCAGCAAGGCTCTTGTGAGTGGACAGAGGGTATTGGTGCCATGCTGGGTGCTGATGCCATGGCACAGCTGCTGCCTGTGCCCTCTCAGGGGTGGCTGTGATCTCCTCTGGGCTGTGTGCTGGGGTTGGCACAGGCCTGGCAAGGGGCAGCAAGTCTCTTGTGAGTGGGCAGAGAGCTTTGGTGCCATGCTGGGTGCTGATGCCTTGGCACCACTGCTGCCTGTGCCCTGCCAGCAGTAGCTGTGGCCTCCTCCACCCACAGGATGCCAGGGCAGCAGGTTTTGGGTGCTGCTCATCCAAGCTGGCAGTGCCCCAGGCCTTGCAGCATGGCACAGGTGGCAGCAGCTCCCCGTGGGCATAGACTGACTCCTCTCCTCCTTTGCCAGCCGCAGGGACCTGGACATCAACCGCCCTGGCACCGTGCCCAATGCCAAGACGCTGCGGTGAGTCAGGCTGGCATGGGGTGGCATTGGGGTGGGGGGTGCCCACTCAGGCCATGCCCTGACTGTGCCACTTCCTCCTCTTCTTTCCAGCTGCCCTGTGATGCTGGTGGTTGGAGACAATGCTCCTGCTGAAGAGGGGGTGGTGAGTGCTGGGGCAGTGCCCGCAGGGTGGCACGCAGGGTGCCCGTTCGTAGCCCTCAGACAGGAGGCTCAGCCCCTGTGCCAACCTTGCCATACCTGGAGGGCTTCTTCCCCTTTCCTCCCGCATCCAGCTGTGCTCACAGATGCGTTGGCACTCGTGGGCACAGCCTCTGCTTGGCCATGTGTGCCCAGCCAGCTGCTGGCACACATCTGCCTGGCATGGCCAAGTTGGCACACGGTGTGTAACTGCATGCACCCCCAGGCAGGTGTACATTCATGTGCTCATAGACCTCTGTGCCATGTCAGATGCCACACCAGATGCCACACCAGCCCTCCCCCCACCTCCCCCCTCCTCCCCTCCCCTCCCCTCCCCTCCCCTCCCCTCCCCTCCCCTCCCCTCCCCTCCCCTCCCCTCCCCTCCCCTCCCCTCTGCGCTCTGATTGGATCCAGTTTGGGCTCTCTGGACCCTAATTGGCTCCAGTTTGGGGTTGCCAGATGTGGTATGCTCCAGTTTGGGCTCTCTGGATTCTAATTAGCTCCAGTTTGGGGTTGCCAGATGTGATTGGCTCCAATTTGGTCTCTCTATACCCTCATTGGCTCCAGTTTGGGCTCTCTAGACCCTGATTGGCTCCAGTTTGGGGTTGCCAGACCCTGATTGGCTCCAATTTGGGCTCTCTAGACCCTGATTGGCTCCAGTTTGGGGTTGCCAGACCCTGATTGGCTCCAATTTGGGCTCTCTAGACCCTGATTGGCTCCAGTTTGGGGTTGCCAGACCCTGATTGGCTCCAATTTGGGCTCTCTAGACCCTGATTGGCTCCAGTTTGGGGTTGCTCGACACTTATTGGCTCCAGTTTGGGCTCTCTGCACTCTGATTTGCTCCAATTTGGGCTCTCTGGACCCTGATTGGCTCTGTTTTGGGGTTGCCAGCCCCTGATTGGCTCCAGTTTGGGCTCTCTGGACCCTGATTGGCTCCAATCTGGGCTCTTTGCACCCTGATTGGCTCCAGTTTGGGCTTTCTAGACCCTGATTGGCTCCAGTTTGGGCTCTCTAGACGCTGATTGGCTAAAATTTGGGCTCTCTGCACTCTGATTGGCTCCAATTTGGGCTATCTGCACCCTGATTTGCTCCAGTTTGGGCTCTCTGGACCCTGATTGGCTCCAGTTTGGGGTCGCCAGACTCTGATTGGCTCCAGTTTGGGCTCTCTGGACCCAGACTGGCTCCAGTTTGGGGTTGCCAGACCCTGATTGGCTGCAGTTTGGCCTCTCTGCACCCTGATTGGCTGCAGTTTGGCCTCTCTGCACCCTGATTGGCTGCAGTTTGCTCTCTCTCTCTCTCTCTCTCTCTCTCTCTCTCTCTCTCTCTCTTTCTCTCTCTCTCTCTCTCTCTCTCTCTCTCTCTCTCTCTCTCTCTCTCTCTCTCTCTCTCCATTTGGCTGGGGTGGGAGATGGCAGCAGATGGCACCACGGGGACCTTGCCAGCTCCTCGGTGCCAGTGGTGCCAGCCTGAGGGCACAGCAGGATGCTCACCTGCCCCTCCCTCCCTTTGCACCCACAGGTGGAGTGCAACTCCAAGCTGGACCCCACCACCACCACCTTCCTGAAGGTAGGTAGGAGAGGGTGCCCATAAAGTGCCAACCCTCTGCCCCCCTCCCCCAGCAGTGGCACCCTGCCCAAGGGGTGCCAGGGCTTACTCTTCTCTCTGCAGATGGCTGACTCCGGTGGGCTGCCCCAGGTGACACAGGTGAGCCCCTTACCCACTCACTGGGTGGGCACACTGAGCCCTGAGATGTGTGCCAGGCTGGCACAGTGGGCACAGGGTCGAGGGGAGACTTTTGGAGCTGGCACTACCTTGACTCCCTCTGCTCTGTCCCCACAGCCTGGCAAGCTGAGCGAGGCCTTCAAGTACTTCCTGCAAGGCATGGGCTACAGTGAGTGCCAGGGCTGGGCAGGGGGGGCACTGTGCCCGGGTGACCTGGCCTGGGGGGCTGGCTCTGTGCCCTGGCTCTGTGTCCTTGTGTGCCCGGGACCCTCTGTGCCACCCTTTGTGTGTGAGTGACCCTCTGTGCCACCCTGTGTGGCTGTGACGCTCTGTGCCACCCTGTGTGGCTGTGAACCTTTGTGCCACCCTTTGTGTGTGAGTGACCCTTTGTGCCACCCTGTGTGCCTGGGACCCTCTGTGCCACCCTTGGTGTGTGAGTGACCCTTTGTGCCACCCTTGGTGTGTGAGTGACCCTTTGTGCCACCCTGTGTGCCTGGGACCCTCTGTGCCACCCTTTGTGTGTGAGTGACCCTTTGTGCCACCCTGTGTGCCTGGGACACTCCGTGCCACCCTGTGTGGCTGTGACCCTTTGTGCCACCCTGTGTGCCTAGGACACTCTGTGCCACCCTGTGTGGCTGTGACCCTTTGTGCCACCCTGTGTGGCTGGGACACTCTGTGCCACCCTGTGTGCCTGGGACCCTCTGTGCCACCCTGTGTGGCTGTGAACCTTTGTGCCACCCTTTGTGTGTGAGTGACCCTCTGTGCCACCCTGTGTGGCTGTGAGTGTGTGGGAGTGACTCTTTGTGCCACCCTGTGTGCCTGGGACCCTTTGTGCCACCCTGTGTGGCTGTGACTGTGTGTGAGTGACTCTTTGTGCCACCCTGTGTGGCTGTGACCCTTTGTGCCACCCTATGTGCCTGGGACCCTTTGTGCCACCCTGTGTGGCTGTGACCCTCTGTGCCACCTTGTGTGCCTGGGACCCTCTGTGCCACCCTGTGTGCCTGGGACCCTTTGTGCCACCCTGTGTGGCTGTGACTGGTCTTGGGGAGCAGCTGGCACAGCTGATGCCCTCTCTCTGCCCACCCCCACCCCGTTGCCAGTCACCCACCTGAAGGACCGGAGGCTGAGTGGAGGCTCAGGTACCGCTCGGTGCTGCTCAGCCCATGCCCGCTGCTGCATGGTGCCCGCCTGGCCTCTGCCCTCTGGCTGCCTGGGCACCTTTGGGAGCAGCCTGGGCACGGGGCTGGCACTTCCCAGTTGCCAGTTGCCCTCTGCCTAGCTCTGCTTTGCCTGAGATCACCTCAGCCAGGAGGCTGAGAGATGCCACCCGGAGCGGTCTGCCCGCTGTGGGCACGCTCTGGGCACCGTACCCACCCTGCAGCAGGCCGGGAGCTGTGCCTGCTGGGCATCCTGCTTGGAAGAGGGAGGGTGGGGGGGGGTGGGGGTGGTGCCACCTTCTCTGCACACCCTGGGAAGCTCCTATGCTGGAGCCCAGCATGCCCAGGAGACCTGCCCAGCGCCTCAGGGGTGCCCTACCCTTGCCCTGCTGCCCTTTGCCAGCCTCTCTTGGCACAGCACCGCATGCTGCAAGCTTCCCTCCCTTCCAGGTGGCAGCAAGCGGTGGCTTTGCTCGCCTGGGCACGATGCCAGCTTGGTGGTGGTGGTGGTGGTGGTGGGGAGGAGGAAGGGTGGTGGTGGGGGTGGATTGAGGGACCCCCTGGCAGCCTTCAGAGGGCACCCCGAGGCCGCAGCTGGGCTCTGTGTGTGTGTGTGTCGCCCCCGCAGTGCCCTCTGCCAGCATGACTCGCCTGGCACGCTCCCGCACCGCCTCCCTCACCAGTGCCAGCTCCGCGGAGGGCACTCGCCCCCGAGCCTGCACCCACTCGGAGAGCAGCGAGGCCATGGGGCAGATCAACCACACCATGGAGGTATCGTGCTGAGGGGGGAGAGGGCACAGTGCCCGGTGCCCACCTCTCCTTCCAGAGCCGTCTGCCAGCCGCCAGCGTCCTGCCAGCTGCCACCCGCCTGCTCCTCCTCCGCCCAGGGTCCTCCCCTCCCCCCACCCACGCCGAGGTCTTCTTCCCCTTGCCTGGCACCGGAGGGAGGGGGTTGCCAGTCGCTGCCTTTGGCATCTGGCTCAAAGGTTTCAGCCCAGAAGCGATCCTCCCCTTCCCTGGCATGGGCCTGGCACTGGTTTGGGAGGGTGGGTGGGTGGGTGGCAGAGGTTGGGGGCGGTGAGGAGCCAGGGCCAGGCTAGGGGAGCAGGGGCAGGGTGGGCAGATGGGGACAGCACCCTGGTGAGGTGGGGCAGGGTGGCAGGCTGTGGGCACCCCGTGGAGAGCTTGGTCCCTCCAGGTCAGAGCAGAGGGATGCCAGGGAGAAGGAGGGCAGCTGCCTAAGGGGGGTGGTGGTGTTGGGGGAGGGGGGGGGGTAGGGGTCACTGGGCCACTCCTGGGGATGCAGATCCCCTTTGTCTCCACTGGCACAGCTGGCATGGGGTCCCCCAGAGTGCCCAGGAGCTGCTGCCTTTGCCCTGCTCAGAGTGGCACCTCCTGGGTGGCTTCCTCACCACCTGCCACCAGGGAAGCAGTGGGCATAAAGGGGGGTGGATGGGGGGGGGGGGAGTGCTGTGTGCCCTGCCATACTTGGCACTTCCAGCTCCCAGGCTCACACACCACCAGGGCTGGCAACGTTGGCATGGCACAGCTGCCCTCCAGCTCTGCCACTGGAGCCCTTAGCAATAAGCTGAGACACCAACCTGTCCCTCAGCGCTCTGCCCTGCAAGGTGCCAGCAGTGCCAGGGCTGTGGGGTGCAGTCCAGACCTCTGCCTTTGCCCACACAGCTGCCCACACCTACCACCATGCCAGGGGTGTGCTGCCAGCAGTGCCAGGGACACTGCCAGCAGTGCAAGGGACATGGGGAGCAGCCCAGACCTCTGCCTTTGCCCACACAGCTGCCCACACCTACCACCATGCCAGGGGTGTGCTGCCAGCAGTGCCAGGGACACTGCCAGCAGTGCAAGGGACATGGGGAGCAGCCCAGACCTCTGCTTTGCCCACACCTACCACCATGCCAGGGATGCTCTGCCAGCAGTGCAAGGGGCATGGGGAGCAGCCCAGACCTCTGCCTTTGCCCACACCTACCACCATGCCAGGGATGCTCTGCCAGCAGTGCCAGGGACATGGGGAGCAGCCCAGACCTCTGCCTTTGCCCACACCTACACCATGCCAGGGATGCTCTGCCAGCAGTGCCAGGGATGCTCTGCCAGCAATGCAAGGGACATGGGGAGCAGCCCAGACCTCTACTTTGCCCACACCTACCACCATGCCAGGGATGCTCTGCCAGCAGTGCCAGGGACGCTCTGCCAGCAGTGCAAGGGGCATGGGGAGCAGCCCAGACCTCTGCCTTTGCCCACACCTACCACCATGCCAGGGACGCTCTGCCAGCAGTGCCAGGGACGCTCTGCCAGCAGTGCCAGGGACATGGGGAGCAGCCCAGACCTCTGCTTTGCCCACACCTACCACCATGCCCCTGTGCCCTCAGCAGGGCATCTCTCAAGGGCTTGGCTCCCCACCCCCCTGGGTGGATCCAGCCTCTGGGGCTCGGCAGGGAGAGCTGCACCATGACACACCCCCCCCCGCCCCGACCACCACCACCTCCCCCCTACCAGCCTCTGCTGCCCACCCTTGCACCCAGGGCAAGGCAGAGTCCTTCTGGGTGGCACCACCTGGGCAAGCATCTCCCCTCCCCCCCCCCCCCCCCCCCCCCCCCCAAAGTCTCCCTGGTGAAGGGGTGCAGGGGGCAGGGGGCTCCTGGTGGGTGTATGAGGGCTTTTGATCCCGAGATTCCCAGCTCCTCCCCTATGGAACAACTCCCCCCCGGGGGGCTTGCCCGCTCCCCTCCCCCCCTTTCCCCTTGCCCCACTTCGGTTTGCTGTGTGCTTCCTTCTCGGCGTGACTCCGGCGTGGCTCCGGTGTGGCTCCCACTCCCCAGCTCCTGTAGCTCCCTGCTGTGACCTCTTTGTCTCTTCCAGCTGCTATATAAACACCTCCGCGGAACACAGCTAAGGCTTTGTCTGCTCTCTGACCTGCCTGGAGGGCTTGGGGAGGGGGAAGATGCTTCATCCTCTTCACCTTCCTCCCCTCCCGGGGCTTGGTTTGGTTGTGCTCTCCTTTGGCTTCCTCCATTCCCTTCTTTGGTTTCCTCCTTTTTTTCCTCTCCTTTCCTTCTTTGGTTTCCTCCTTTGCTTCTTTCCTCTCTTTTCTTCTTTGGTTTCCTCCATTTCCTTCTTTGGTTTCCTCCTTTGCTTCTTTCCTCTCCTTTTCTTCTTTCCTCTCCTTTTCTTCTTTCCTCTCCTTTTCTTCTTTCCTCTCTTTTCTTCTTTCCTCTCCTTTTCTTCTTTCCTCTCAATTTCCTTCTTGGTTTCCTCCTTCTTTCCTTTCCTTCTTTGGTTTCCTCCTTTCCTTCTTTCCTCTCTTTTCTTCTTTCCTCTCCTTTCCTTCTTTGCTTTCCTCCATTTCCTTCTTTGATTTCCTCATTTTCCTTTTTCCTTTCTTTTCTTCTTTCCTTTCCTCTTTTTCTTCTTTCCTTTCCTTCTTTCCTCTCCTCCTTTTCTTCTTTCCTTTCTTTTCTTCTTTCCTTCCCTCCTTTCCTTCTTTCCTCTCCTCTTTATCTTCTTGCCTTTATTTTCTTCCCTCCTTTCCTTCTTTCCTTCCCTCCTTTCCTTCTTTCCTTCCCTCCTTTCCTCTCCTCTTTTTCTTCTTTCCTTTCTTTCCTTCTTTCCTTCCCTCCTTTCCTTCTTTCCTCTCCTCTTTTTCTTCTTTCCTTTCCTTTTTTCCTCTCCTCTTTTTCTTCTTTCCTTTCTTTTTTTCTTTCCTTCCCTCCTTTCCTTCTTTCCTCTCCTCTTTTTCTTCTTTCCTTTCTTTTCTTCTTTCCTTTCCTTCTTTCCTCTCCTCTTTTTCTTCTTGCCTTTATTTTCTTCTTTCCTTTCCTTCTTTCCTTCCCTCCTTTCCTTCTTTCCTCTCCTCTTTTTCTTCTTTCCTTTCCTTTTTTCCTCTCCTCTTTTTCTTCTTTCCTTTCTTTTTTTCTTTCCTTCCCTCCTTTCCTTCTTTCCTCTCCTCTTTTTCTTCTTGCCTTTATTTTCTTCTTTCCTTTCCTTCTTTCCTCTCCCCTTTTTCTTCTTTCCTTTCCTTCTTTCCTCTCCTCTTCTTCTTCTTGCCCTTATTTTCTTCTTTCCTTTCCTTCTTTCCTCTCCTCTTCTTCTTCTTGCCCTTATTTTCTTCTTTCCTCTCCTCTTTTCCTTCTTTCCTTTCTTTTCTTCTTTCCTTTCCTCCTTTTCTTCTTTCCTTTCTTTTCTTTTTTTCCTCTCCTCCTTTCTTCTTTCCTCTCCTTTTCTTCTCTGGCTCCCTCCACTCCCTCCTCTGCTTTCTGCTGGTTGCCGCACGGCAGGCGGGAGAGCCACGAGCTCGCCCCAGGCTGCTACCCAGAAGACCAATCCCTTTATTGAAGCTAAGAGTGGCACTCAGGCAGTGCATTTGCTACCTGTGTGTGTCCTTTGATAGGCTCCTGCTGACAGCAGCACCCAGGGGTTCCCAGGGCTGGCCAGCCTGCCCCCCTTCAAGGCTCCCTTGCACAGCCAGCAGCCAACTTTCACACCTGCTCTGCTCCCCTTCCCTGCAGCTGTGCTCCTTATCAGAGTGACCTTAGCATCACCCTGCCTGTGCTCCTTGGTTTTCAGACTGCTCAATTCTGCTCCCACCCTGACACTTTGGAGTTGTTCATTTTTTACCCACCCCCAGTGGGTTGTTCTTTTACTTTGCTTGGTTGTTGTTTGCCTTTCCTTTGTGGAGGGGGGGGAAGCAGAATTGAATCCCTTTCTGCTTGCCTTGAGTACAACCTCGGGGGGAAATGAGGGGAGGGGGAATGGTCCTAGGGGTGTGGAGGTTGTGGCTGTGGCAGTTTAAACTTGGATTGAACTAACCTGTTGCTGTAGAGAGGATTTCATGTGTTGGAGATGAGAAAAACAACCAACAGAAATCTGCAGACTAATAAAAGATGTTAAGAATCTCCTCTGATCTCCTCGACCTGCTGCAAGGAGAGCTCCACCTCCAGTCCTGCTTCTCCTCACCTCCAATCCTGCCTCCAGCTCGGCTGCCCCCCAGCAGAAGAACCATAGAAGCAATCAGGGCTGGAAGGGAGCACAAGGAGCAGGCAGTGCCAACCCCTGCCATGCCCAGGGACACCCTACCCTAGAGCAGGCTGCACACAGCCTCAGCCAGCCTGGCCTCAAACACCTCCAGCCATGGGGCCTCAACCCCCTCCCTGGGCAACCCATTCCAGCCTCTCACCACTCTCCTGCTCAGCAACTTCCTCCTCCCCTCCAGCCTCACTCTCCCCACCTCCAGCTTTGCTCCAGCCCCCCCACTCCTGCCACTGCCTCCCAGCCTCAAAAGTCCCTCCCCAGCTTTTTTGCAGCCCCCTGCAGATGCTGCAAGGCCACCAGAAGGTCCCCTGGGAGCCTCCTCTGCTGCAGCCTGCACAGCCCCAACTCTTTCAGGCTGTGCTCACAGCAGAGCTGCTGCAGCCTCTCAGCATCCTCCTGGCCCTGCTCTGGACACTCTCCAGCATCTCCACAGCCCTCTTGGCCCAGGGGCTCCAGCACTGGATGCAGGACTCCAGGTGGGCTCTCAGCAGAGCAGAGCAGAGGGGCAGAATCCCCTCCCTGGCCCTGCTGCCCACACTGCTGCTGCTGCAGCCCAGGCTCTGCTTGGCTCTCTGGGCTGCAAGTGCACACTGCTGGCTCCTGCTGAGCTTCTCCTCCAGCAGCACCCCCAAGTGCCTCTGCTCAGGGCTGCTCTGCAGCCTGGCACTGCCCAGCCTGCATTGGTGCTTGGCATTGCCTCCCCCCAGCTGCAGCACCTTGCCCTTGGTCTTGTTGCAGCTCCTGAGCTTGGCTTGTGCCCACCTCTGCAGCCTGCCCAGGTGCTTCTGGCTGCCATCCCTGCCCTGCACAGGACACAAAGCTACTGGAGTGAGGCCACAGTAGGCTACTAAGATGACACCAGGGACTGTGGGAGCTGGAGTTGTTCAGCCTGCCCAGGTGCTTCTGGCTGCTTTCTCCCTGGGGAGCATTCAAGGCCAGGCTGGATGATGCTTTGAGCACCCAGCTGAGAGGTGTCCCTGGGCATGGCAGGGGGGAGGTTGGAGTTGATGATCTCTGAGATCCTTTCCAACCTCAACCCTTCTGGGTGGCTTCATCATCAATGCTGCTCCTCCACCCCTCCTCAGCTCCAGCCTTTTACCCCCCTGCCTCCAGGCTCTCCTCTCTGCCCTGTGCAGACCCAACTGTGCCACCTTCCAAACAGAGAATACCATCAGTGTGGTCCCTGCCCTGCGATCCCCTCCGGCACCGCCAGAGGGCGCTGTGGGGCGCAGAGTGGAGAGAACCCCTAAGGCTCCCAGCGAGCAGCAGGAGCGATCCCTTCCGGCACCGCCAGAGGGCGCTGTGGGGCGCAGAGTGGAGAGAACCCCTAAGGCTCCCAGCGAGCAGCAGGAGCGATCCCCTCCGGCACCGCCAGAGAGCGCTGTGAGGCGGGGAGGGGGGAGATCCCCTACGGCTCCCAGGGTGCAGGAGGAGTGATCCACTCCGGCACCGCCAGAGGGCGCTGTGAGGCGCAGAGTGGGGAGAACCCTTACGGCTCCGAGCTAGCAGGAGGAGCGTTCCCCTCCGGCACCGCCAGAGGGCGCTGTGCGGCGTGGACATGGGTAAACCCCTACGGCTCCCAGCGAGCAGCAGGAGCGATCCCCTTCCGGCACCGCCAGAGGGCGCTGTGCGGCGGGGAGCGGGGAGAACCCCTACGGCTCCCAGCGAGCAGCAGGAGCGATCCCCTCCGGCACCGCCACAGGGCGCTGTGAGTCGCGGAGGCGGGAAAACCCCTACGGCTCCCAGCGAGCAGCAGGAGCGATCCCCTCCGGCACCGCCACAGGGCGCTGTGGGGAGCAGAGTGGGGAAAACCCCTACGGGTCCCAGCGAGCAGCAGGAGCGATCCCCTCCGGCACCGCCAGAGGGCGCTGTGAGGCACAGAGTGGGGAAAACCCTTACAGATCCCAGCGAGCAGCAGGAGCGATCCCCTCTGGCACCGCCAGAGAGCGCTGTGGGGAGCAGAGTGGGGAAAACCCCTACGGGTCCCAGCGAGCAGCAGGAGCGATCCCCTCCGGCACCGCCAGAGAGCGCTGTGAGTCGCGGAGGCGGGAAAACCCCTACGGGTCCCAGCGAGCAGCAGGAGCGATCCCCTCCGGCACCGCCACAGGGCGCTGTGCGGCGCGGAAAAACTCAAACTGCTCCCATGGAGCAGGAGGAGCGATCCACTCCGGCACCGCCAGAGAGCGCTGTGAGGCGGGGAGGGAGGAGAACCCTTACGGCTCCCAGCGAGCAGTGGGAGCGATCTCCTCCGGCACCGCCAGAGGGCGCTGTGAGGCGCAGAGTGGGGAGAACCCTTACGGCTCCGAGCGAGCAGGAGGAGCGTTCCCCTCCGGCACCGCCAGAGGGCGCTGTGCGGCGTGGACATGGGTAAACCCCTATGGCTCCCAGCGAGCAGGAGGAGCGATCCCCTCCGGCACCACCAGAGG
>NC_087283.1:21323484-21388858 GCF_015220805.1 Pogoniulus pusillus
CACCAGACGGCCGTGTCGATGCTGTCGTAAGGGATGCCCTGCCCGTAGGTGACCAAGGGCTGGGGGTACCCAGGCTCCAGGTTGGCTTCTCTGAAGAGCCAATAACGGTCACCTGGAGGCAGAAGGGATGGGCAGAGGGGCAGGTGAAGCAGCTAAAGCACAGCTCAGCTGCAAGGATGGACGAGGGAGGGTGGCACGATGCCCGCAGCCCATCGGTGCCTGCGGGGTTAACAGCCAGCGGGTCTGGAGAGGAGGAAGCCCTCAGGAGCCTGGCAGGGTGGCACCGGGGGGGGGGGTGGGGATGCTCCTCCAGCTGGGCACTCCCAGCCAGCTGCCCTGCTCACCTTTGAAGAAGACGAACCTCCCATCGTGCCTCTCGTAGGCGGCGTCGATGTCCCCGGGCAGGCCCCTCCAGAAGTGCCCGATGGGCATGGGGTAGTTGTCCAGCACTCGGTTGTGCCTCACTCGCCAGAACCAGCGACCCTGGAGGGGTGTGGGCAGAGGGTGGGGAAGGGGCAAACGCAGGGACACGCTCCCAGGGCCAAGCAAGGTGCCAGGAAGGTGGGGCAGAGAGTCGGAGAAGCAAGCAGCTTGGAAGAGAGCTCCGAGCTCAGCCAGCCCAAGGTAGCAGCCAGCCCTGGCCAAGCAACCAGAGCATGGCACTCAGTGCCCAACCTAGCACCCAGACCTGGCCAAACAACCACACCATGGCACTCAGTGCCCAACCTAGCACCCAGCCCTGGCCAAGCAACCAGAGCATGGCACTGAGTGCCCAACCTAGCACCCAGCCCTGGCCAAGCAACCAGAGCATGGCACTCAGTGCCCAACCTAGCACCCAGCCCTGGCCAAGCAACCAGAGTATGGCACTCAGTGCCAACCTAGCACCCAGCCCTGCCCAACCAACCACACCATGGCACTCAGTGGCCAACCTAGCACCCAGCCCTGGCCAACCAACCACACCATGGCACTCAGTGCCAACCTAGCACCCAGCCCTGGCCAACCAACCAGACCATGGCACTCAGTGCCAACCTAGCACCCAGCCCTGACCAAACAACCACACCATGGCACTCAGTGCCAACCCAGCACCCAGCCCTGCCCAAACAACCACACCATGGCACTCAGTGCCCAGCCAGCCTTGCCTCCAACCCCTCCAGCCACGGCCACTCCACCACCTCCCTGGGCAGCCCATGCCAGTGCCAATCACTCTCTCTGCCAGCAGCTTCCTCCTCACAGCCAGCCCACACCTGCCCTGCCACAGCTTCAGCCTGGGGCCCCTTCTGCTGCTGCTGCCTGCCTGGCACCAGAGCCCAACCCCACCTGGCTACAGCCTCCCTGCAGGCAGCTGCAGGCAGCAATCAGCTCTGCCCTGAGGCTCCTCTGCTGCAGCCTGCACCCCCCCAGCTCCCTCAGCCTCTCCTCACAGGGCTGTGCTCCAGGCCCCTCCCCAGCCTTGCTGCCCTTCTCTCAGCACCTTCCAGCACCTCAGCAGCTCTCTGCAATGGAGGAGCCCACAGCTGGACACAGCACTCCAGGGCTGGCCTGAGCAGGGCTGGGCACAGGGGCACAAGAACCTCCCTTCTCCTGCTGCCCACACTGCTCCTCAGCCAGCCCAGGATGCCACTGGCTCTGCTGCCCACCTGGGCACACTGCTGCCTCCTCTGCAGCTGCTCTCTCCCAGCACCCCCAGGAGAGGGGCAGCAGGGGGGTGCCAGCCAGGTACCTTGAAGACAAACATCTCCCCACGCAGCACTGCCACCGTGTCGAAGTCGCCGTCGCAGATGTCGGGGCCGTACTGGTCTGGGCTGCCAGGCCTGGGGGGTCTCTCTGGTTTGCCTGGGGGGGGTGGCTTAGGGGGTCTGTGATCTGGCCTGCCAGGTCTCCGGGGTGTCACAGTGGGCAAAGGCTTGGTGGGCTGAGGATGCCCATCCACGGTACCTGCACGAAGCCAGCAGGAGAAGGGGTCGGGGGTGACGCAGACCAGCCGGTGCCCACGCCTCGGTCTCCCAAGGCTGGCATCCAAGCCCCCCCACTTCTGGGCTGCTGCCCACCCCTGCCAGCAGCTCCTCACCATACAGCTGCTGGATGCCCTTGAGGTCATCCTCAGGCAGCTGGAAGTTCTCCGTGTCCATCCACTGGTAGAAGGGGGCCATGATGGCGCTGGGGTTGCTGGAGTGCTCCAAGCCCAGCGAGTGCCCCAGCTCATGCACAGCCACCAGGAAAAGGTTGTTCCCTGCAGAGGAAGGGCAGGCACCCTCAGCACCCCCACCCTGGGCAGAGGGCACCACAGGGGGCACAGAAAACACAGAAGCTTAGAGGCTGTGGGGGGGGGGAATCATCCAGTCCAACCCCTCCAGTCACCCAAGGTAGCTCACACAGGAATGCAGCCAGGGAGGGGTTTGGAAAGCCTGCAGAGGAGGCTCCACAACCTCCCTGGGCAGCCTGCTTCAGGGCACTGCCATCCTCACTGTCCACCTTCAAATCTCTGCCCTCTGCTCCTGGGCTTATTGCTGTGCACCACTGAACAGAGCTTAGCCCCCTCCACTTGACCCCCACCCCTCAGCTATTGAGAGAGGTCTCCTCTCAGCCCTCTCTTCTCCAGGCTCACACAGCCCCCAGGGCTCTCAGTCTCTCTCCACAGGGGAGACGCTCAAGTGCCCCACTCATCCTCACTGGACTCTCTCCAGCAGGTCTCTGTCTCTCCTGAACAGGAGGGGGCAAGAGGTCCTCAGCTCCCAGCACCCTGCAGTGAGGGTGCCCACGGGGTGTAGCTACCCCTGCCTGACCCACGGTGCTGCAGCTGCTCTCCCTTGCCAGCTCCTCAAACCCTGCCAGGCTCACCCTGCCCAGGTGGTGTAGCTACCCCTGCCTGACCCACAGTGCTGCTGCTGCTCTCCCCTGCCAGCTCCTCAAACCCTGCCCAGGAGTTGTAGCTACCCCTGCCTGACCCACGGTGCTGCAGCTGCTCTCCCCTGCCAGCTCCTCAAACCCTGCCAGGCTCACCCTGCCCAGGTGGTGTAGCTACCCCTGCCTGACCCACGGTGCTGCAGCTGCTCTCCCCTGCCAGCTCCTCAAACCCTGCCAGGCTCCTGTGCTTGCCCTCCTCACACACATCTGCATTCTCCAGCATCACCCTGCAACGAGGGTGCCCAGGGGGTGTAGCTACCCCTGCCTCACCCAGGGTGCTGCAGCTGCTCTCCCCTGCCAGCTCCTCAAACCCTGCCAGGCTCACCCTGCCCAGGTGGTGTAGCTACCCCTGCCTCACCCATGGTGCTGCAGCTGCTCTCCCCTGCCAGCTCCCCAAGCTGTGCCAGGCTCACCCTGCCAGGCTCCTCCACTTGCCCTCCCCACCACCTCCTCCCCAGACACATCTGCATTCTTCAGTGCCACCCTGCAATGAGGGTGCCCAGGGGGTGTAGCTACCCCTGCCCCACCCATGGTGCAGCTCCTCAAACCTTGTCAGATTCCTGCACTTGCCCTCCCCAGACACATCTGCATTCCCCAGCATCACCCTGCGACCAAGGTGCCCAGGGGGTGTAGCTACCTCCACTTGCCCTCCCCTCCTCCTCCTCCTCCTCCTCCTCCTCCTCCTCCTCCTCCTCCTCCTCCTCCTCCTCCTCCTCCTCCTCAGACACATCTGCATTCCCCAGCATCACCCTGCGACCAGGGTGCCCAGGGGGTGTAGCTACCTCCACTTGCCCTCCCCACCTCCTCCTCCTCTTCCTCCTCCTCCTCCTCCTCAGACACATCTGCATTCCCCAGCATCACCCTGCGACCAAGGTGCCCAGGGGGTGTAGCTACCTCCACTTGCCCTCCCCACCTCCTCCTCCTCCCCAGACACATCTACATTCCCCAGCATCATCCTGCGACCAAGGTGCCCAGGGGGTGTAGCTACCTCCACTTGCCCTCCTCACCACCACCACCACCTCCTCCACCGCCTCCTCCTCCTCCTCCTCCTCCTCCTCCTCCTCCTCCTCCCTCCTCTTCCTCTTCCTCCTCCCCAGACACATCTGCATTCCCCAGCATCACCCTGCAACCAAGGTGCCCAGGGGGTGTAGCTACCTCCACTTGCCCTCCCCACCTCCTCCTCCTCCTCACCAGACACATCTGCGTTCTCCAGCGTCCAGGGCTCATCCGAATCGAAGTGGGTGTCGCCTCCCATGCCAGGACCAGGGAAGTAGGCGTGAGCCAAGAAGCCTCCGACGCCGTCGAAGGGGGAGCTGTCGCCGTGGAAGCCGGAGGCGAAGAGCACCATGATGTCAGCCTCCTTCTTCCTCTTCTGCCGGATGTCCTCGTAAGGCACCTCCCGGAACGCCAGCGGCGTCGCCTGCTCCCACACCCGGAACGCCTCCCGCACCGCCTCGGACGACCGGGACCGACCCAGCTTCTCCGTGTAGTTTTGGATGCTGCCGGCAAGGAACCCTCCTGAGGACCTGCACCTCGGGTTGGGGTCGGTCCCTTCCCCCCCGCAGGGATGCTCTGGGTGGGGGGGAGGGGAGGGTTACCTGAAGGTGAGATGGTTCTGGCTCCAGCGCCGCCCCGTCAGCGCGTACCGCTTCCGACGCATGTTGGACTTCATCCGCGCCCCGAACTGGTCTGGCACCCCGCAGCGGGGGCGTCTCATCCACCTGCCGGCAGGGCAAGCAAGGCCAGGGGGCTCAGCCCGCAAGGCGTCGAGGCAGGGCGGGGGAGGAGGAGGAATGCCACAGCAGGGGGGAAAAAAAAGAGGGAGGGATGCGCCCCCGGAGGGATGCGCCCCCGGAGGGATGCGTCCCCGGAGGGATGCGGCCCCGGAGGGATGCGGCCCCGGAGGGATGCGGCCCCGGAGGGATGCGGCCCCGGAGGGATGCGCCCCCGGAGGGATGCGCCCCCGGAGGGATGCGCCCCCGGAGGCCGTGCGCCCCTGCGCAGCCTTCAGCAGGCGCTGGAGGGCAAAGCCGGCGATGCCAAGCGTGTGGCAGGCTGGCACCGAGGGGACGCGGAGGAAACTCACGCCTTGGTCTCCTCGTCCAGGACGCCTGTGACGGGGATGCCGTAGAACTTCTGCATCTCGGCCAGGGCGGCGGAGAAGGTCTGAGCCGAGCGCATGGTGGACATCTGCCGGCTGGGCTGCGGCAGGTAGCCGTAGAGCCGCAGCCATGCCTGTGCCAGGAGAGCCGGGCATGAAGTGGGTGAGCAACGGTGCCCAGGGAGGGGCTGCAGCTGCCTTCAGAGCCGGGCATGAAGCGGGCAAGCAACGGTGCCCAGCAAAGGGCTGCAGCTGCCTTCAGACCCGGGCATGAAACGGGCAAGCAACGGTGCCCAGCAAAGGGCTGCAGCTGCCTTCAGACCCGGGCATAAAGTGGGCAAGGAACGGTGCCCAGGGAGGGGCTGCAGATGCCTTGAGACCCGGGCATGAAGCGGGCAAGCAAATGGTGCCCAGCGAGGGGCTGCAGCTGCCTTCAGACCTGGGCATGAAGCGGAAGGGGAAGGGGCTGGGGAGGGAGGAGAAAGGGGCTGGGGAGGGAGGGGAAGGGGCTGGGGAGAGGAAGGGGAAAGGGGCTGGGGAGAGGAAGGGGAAAGGGGCTGGGGAGAGGAAGGGGAAAGGGGCTGGGGAGAGGAAGGGGAAAGGGGCTGGGGAGAGGAAGGGGAAAGGGGCTGGGGAGAGGAAGGGGAAAGGGGCTGGGGAAGGAGGGGAAGGGGGCTGGGGAGGGAGGGGAAGGGGGCTGGGGAGGGAGGGGAAGGGGGCTGGGGAGGGAGGGGAAGGGGGCTGGGGAGGGAGGGGAAGGGGATGGGGAAGGAGGGGAAGGGGCTGGGGAGGGAGGGGAAGGGGGCTGGGGAGGGAGGGGAAGGGGGCTGGGGAGGGAGGGGAAGGGGGCTGGGGAGGGAGGGCGGGGAAGGGGGCTGGGGAGGGAGGGCGGGGAAGGGGGCTGGGGAGGGAATGGGGAGGGAGGGGAAGGGGCTGGGGAGAGGAAGGGGCTGGGGAAGGAGGGAGGAGAAGGGGATGGGGAGGGAGAGCCCCGAGAGGGGCAATGGGCAGGAGGGTGCCGGGGCGCGCCGGGACTCTTCCTTCCTTCCCCCCCGCAGCCCCCTCCCGTCTCTTCTGCTCGCCGCTTTCCTTCGCTGTTCCTCATCTCCTGATCGCTTCCAACATTTCACCTTCAGCTTTTTTTTTTTCTCCCCCCATCTTTTTTCCTTCACTTTTCCATCTTTTTCTTCCTTCAATTTGCGTTAATTCCTTTCCCCTCCCCTCCCCCCCCCCTTGCTTTCCATTTTCCAAACCCTTTCCTATTTCCTCCCTTCTCTTCAACTCGGGTTTTTTTTTTTTCCCCACCCCATTTGCCAGCTTCTTTCACTTCCCACTTCTCGGCGGTTCCCATTTTTAACCTTTTCTTCACCTTTTTGGTTAGAAACTTTCTTAACTCCTTTTTCCCCCCCCCCCCCCCCCTTTCCTCATTTTTTCCCCTTTTCCTTTATTTTTTTCCACCCTTTCATTTTTCCCCTTTATTTTTCCTCCTTTCCTTTATTTTTCCCTTTATTTTTTCCCTTTATTTTTCTTTTCCTTTATTTTTCCCTTTACTTTTTCCCCTTTATTTTCCCCCCTTACCTTTAATTTTCTCCCCTTTCTTTTCCCCCTTTCCTTTACTTTTTCCCTTTTATTTTTTCCCCTTTCCTTTACTTTTCCCCCTTTATTTTCCCCCCTTTCCTTTATTTCCCCCTTTATTTTTCTCCCTTTCCTTTACTTTTTTTTCCCTTTACTTTTCCACCTTTCCTTTTTTCGCTTTATTTTTTCCTCTTTATTTTTCCCCTTTCCTTTACTTTTTCCCCTTTATTTTTCCCGTTTTCTTTACTTTCCCCCCCCTTTATTTTTCCTCCTTTCCTTTATTTTTCCCATTATTTATCCTCCTTTCCTTTATTTTTTCCCCTTTATTTCCCGCTCCTTTCCTTTATTTTTCCCTTTATTTTTCCTGCTTTCCTTTATTTTTCCCTTTATTTTTTCCCCTTATTTTTCCTCATTTCCTTTATTTTTCCCTTTATTTTTCCTGCTTTCCTTTATTTTTCCCCTTTACTTTTTCCCCTTTATTTTTCACCTTTCCTTTATTTTTCGCTTTATTTTCCCTCCTTTCCTCTATTTTTCCCTTTACTTTTTTTCCCATTAATTTTTCCTCCTTTCCTCTATTTTTCCCTTTACTTTTTCCCCTTGATTTTTCCTTCTTTCCTTTATTTTCCCCTTTACTTTTTCCCCTTTATTTTTCCTCCTTTCCTTTATTTTCCCCTTTCCTTTTTCCCCTTTATTTTTCCTCCTTTCCTTTATTTTTCCCTTTAATTTCCCTTTATTTTTCCTCCTTTCCTCTATTTCCCCCTTTATTTCCCCCCATTATTTTTCCTCCTTTCCTTTAGTTTCCCCTTTATTTTTTCCCTTTATTTTTCTTTTCCTTTATTTTCCCCTTTACTTTTCCCCCTTTATTTTTCCTCCTTTCCTTTATTTTTCCCTTTATTTTTCTTTTCCTTTATTTTCCCTTAACTTTTTTCCCCTTTATTTTTCCTCCTTTCCTCTATTTTCCCCTTTATTTTTCCCCCATTATTTTTCCTCCTTTCCTTTATTTTTCCCTTTATTTTTCTTTTCCTTTATTTTCCCCTTTATTTTTCCCCCATTATTTTTCCTCCTTTCCTTTATTTTTCCCTTTATTTTTCTTTTCCTTTATTTTCCCCTTTACTTTTCCCCCTTTATTTTTCCTCCTTTCCTTTATTTTTCCCTTTATTTTTCTTTTCCTTTATTTTCCCTTAACTTTTTTCCCCTTTATTTTTCCTCCTTTCCTCTATTTCCCCCTTTACTTTTCCCCCATTATTTTTCCTCCTTTCCTTTATTTTTCCCCCTTTATTTCCCCCTCCTTTCCTTTACGTTCCCCCTTTTCCTCCCCCCCCCTCCCTCCTTTTCCTTCCTTTTTACCCTTTCACGACTTTCCCCCCACGCACCCCACCCCCGCGGCAGGGTGGCAGAGCCAGAGAGCCTTTATCAAAGCCCTCTTTTCACCCCCTCCCCCGCCGCGGGCACAAAGCGCTTCCTCCTCCTGCCGCCGCCGCCGCACCCGGGGAGGGGAAGGGAAGAAGCCGGGGGGGGGGACACACCGGACCCGGTTCTCTCCCCACTCTCCCCCGCGGCCGCTCCCACGTTAAGCCCTGCCTGCACCTGCGGCCCATCCCCGGGCACAGCCGCAGGTGCAAGCAGGGGCGTCCCGGGCAGCTCCCCGCCACCCCCGCCCCCGCCGCCGCCGCTCACCTCGGCGTTGATCTCCTCGCTCGCCGCCGCCGCCGCCGCCAGCAGCAGCAGCACCACCACTAACGGCGGGGGGCAGCGACTCGCCCGCAGCGTCCCGCCCGCCCGACAGGGGGCGCCGTCACCTCCTGCCATACCGGGCCGCGCCGCCGCCGCCGCCGGTACGCGGCTGCCCCCCGGGGCCGCGCCGGGCCGGGTCGGGCCTAGCGCGGCGGTGTCGGAGCTACGCCGTCCTCATGGCCCGGGGCCGGGCCGCCGCCGGGGGCTGCTCACGGTACATGGGCCGTGCCCGTCGCCTCCCGACCCGCCTTTGTGTGTGCGGGATCAGGCCGGCGGCTCACGACACATGGACGGGCGCGGCGGAGGGCTTCGGCTGGGCTCGGCGCGGCGGGGAGGGTGCGCTCGGCTAAGGCTCAGCTTCCCGGTCCGGCCTAGCCCTGCCCGCCCGCAGCGGCAGTGAGAGGGGCGCAGGGACGCGGGGCGCGGCGGCAGCGGCGCGGCGAGAGGGCAGGGCGGAGCCGCGGCTCGGAGGAGGAGCTGCGGCGGCCGCGGGCGGGACCGCGGCGGGGCGAGGCGGAGCCGGTGCGCGGCCTTGACCTCCGGCGGATCCGTTCCCCACCTGCTTCCCGCCGCTGGGACGCGGCCCCGCCGGCACACCTGTCCCACGGTCACGGCGCCGGGACCCGCCGGTCCCGAGCAGAGCAGGGGCACGGCCGCGGGCACCGCCGGTCGCAAGCAGAGCAGAGCAGGGGCACTGCCGCGGGCACTGCCGGTCCCGAGCAGAGCGGGGGCACGGCCGCGGGCACCGCCGGTCCTGAGCAGAGCAGAGCCGGGGCACGGCCGCGGGCACCGCCGGTCGCAAGCAGAGCCGGGGCACGGCCGCGGGCACCGCCGGTCCCGAGCAGAGCAGAGCGGGGCACGGCCGCGGGCACCGCCGGTCCCGAGCAGAGCAGAGCCGGGGCACGGCCGCGGGCACCGCCGGTCCCGAGCAGAGCAGAGCCGGGGCACGGCCGCGGGCACCGCCGGTCCCGAGCAGAGCAGAGCCGGGGCACGGCCGCGGGCACCGCCGGTCCCGAGCAGAGCAGAGCCGGGGCACGGCCGCGGGCACCGCCGGTCGCAAGCAGAGCCGGGGCACGGCCGCGGGCACCGCCGGTCCCGAGCAGAGCAGAGCCGGGGCACGGCCGCGGGCACCGCCGGTCCCGAGCAGAGCAGAGCCGGGGCACGGCCGCGGGCACCGCCGGTCCCGAGCAGAGCAGAGCCGGGGCACGGCCGCGGGCACCGCCGGTCCCGAGCAGAGCAGGGGCACGGCCGCGGGCACCGCCGGTCCCGAGCAGAGCGGGGGCACGGCCGCGGGCACCGCCGGTCGCAAGCAGAGCGGGGGCACGGCCGCGGGCACCGCCGGTCGCAAGCAGAGCAGAGCGGGGGCACGGCCGCGGGCACCGCCGGTCCCGAGCAGAGCAGAGCAGGGGCACGGCCGCGGGCACCGCCGGTCCCGAGCAGAGCAGAGCGGGGGCACGGCCGCGGGTACCGCCGGTCGCAAGCAGAGCAGAGCGGGGGCACGGCCGCGGGCACCGCCGGTCCCGAGCAGAGCAGAGCGGGGGCACGGCCGCGGGTACCGCCGGTCCCGAGCAGAGTGGGGCACGGCCGCGGGCACCGCCGGTCCTGAGCAGAGCAGAGCCGGGGCACGGCCGCGGGCACCGCCGGTCCCGAGCAGAGCAGAGCGGGGGCACTGCCGCGGGCACCGCCGGTACCGAGCAGAGCAGAGCGGGGCACGGCCGCGGGCACCGCCGGTCGCAAGCAGAGCAGAGCCGGGGCACGGCCGCGGGCACCGCCGGTCCCGAGCAGCGCGGGGGCCCTGCCCGTGCGCACCCTGCCTGCCACCTCACCCCCGCCGCCTGCAGCAGCCGCAGCTGCCCACCCACCACCGAACTTGGTCCCCGCGGCCCTGCTGCCCAGCCAGGAGCCGTCCCCCGCTCCGTGCCCGGGTCCTTATCGCGGGCTGGAGGGATAAAAGAGGGCGATGCGCCAAGCTGAGCCCTGCCAGGACCCGCGGTTGAGCATTAACCTGGCCGTGCCGGCTGCTAGTTTCGCTGCCAAGTCCCCCGGGGCTAAATCTATCTGCCCTTGGTTTGTTCTTTCCTGCCCCAAAACGCAGGCTCGGGAGGGCACAGTCACCCCCTCGCCCCCTCAGACTGCCTCCCGAGGCACGGAACGCATCCAGGTTGCAAGGGGACCCCTCAAAAGCTCATCCGAACTCCCCCCCCCGCAGACGCCTCCGACGACATCAGGTTGCTTCAGAGCCCCATCGAGGTTGACCTTGGATGTCTCCGGGGGATGAAGCCTCCACCGCCTCCCTGGGCAGCCTGTGCCAGTCTCTTCCCCACCCTCTCCGTGCACAACTCCCTCCTGATGCCCAACCTAACTCTGCCCTGCTGCACTCCCACACCATTGCCCCTGGTCCTATCCCCACAGCCCCTTCTGAACAGTCCCTCCCCAGCCTGCCTGCAGCTCCTCTTTGGATGCTGAAACCCAGCCCTGAGCTCTCCCTGGAACCTTCTCCTCTCCGAGCCTGGCTGACACTCAGGACCCGGTGCTGAGATGCTACCTCCTGGTGCAGGGACAGGCAGCACAGCCCCGAGCTCACAGACCTGCCCTGCAGGCATCCGAAGGCTGCGGGAACTCAGCGGCAGCTCAGCGAGGAGAGGGCTCAAATAACACCACCACGGGAACCGATTTGCCGCAAGAGGAGACAGATCTTTACTGCTCACAAGTCCCTGAAGTCTGTCACCAGACAGAGGTGGGATGAAAGGGTCAAGGTAGGACATCAGCATCCTGCCCTGAGTGCCTGAGAGGCTGCATCCAACCTCCCAGCAGGAAGAGGACTGGGAAGGTTTCTCCCAGGCTGCATCCAACCTCCCAGCAGGAAGAGGAGTGGGAAGGTTTCTGCCGAGGCTGCATCCAACCTCCCAGCAGGAAGAGGACTGGGAAGGTTTCTGCCAGGCTGCATCCAACCTCCCAGCAGGAAGAGGACTGGGAAGGTTTCTGCCAGGCTGCATCCAACCTCCCAGCAGGAAGAGGACTGGGAAGGTTTCTCCCAGGCTGCATCCAACCTTCCAGCAGGAAGAGGACTGGGAAGGTTTCTGCCAGGCTGCATCCAACCTCCCAGCAGGAACAGGACTGGGAAGGTTTCTCCCAGGCTGCATCCAACCTCCCAGCAGGAAGAGGACTGGGAAGGTTTCTCCCAGGCTGCATCCAACCTCCCAGCAGGAAGAGGACTGGGAAGGTTTCTCCCAGGCTGCATCCAACCTCCCAGCAGGAAGAGGACTGGGAAGGTTTCTCCCAGGCTGCATCCAACCTCCCAGCAGGAACAGGACTGGGAAGGTTTCTCCCAGGCTGCATCCAACCTCCCAGCAGGAACAGGACTGGGAAGGTTTCTCCCAGGCTGCATCCAACCTCCAAGCTGGAACAGGACTGGGAAGGTTTCTGCCGAGGCTGCATCCAACCTCCAAGCTGAAACAGGACTGGGAAGGTTTCTCCCAAGGCTGCACCCAACCTCCCAGCAGGAACAGGACAGGGAAGGTTTCTCCCAGGCTGCATCCAACCTCCCAGCAGGAAGAGGACTGGGAAGGTTTCTCCCAGGCTGCATCCAACCTCCCAGCAGGAAGAGGACTGGGAAGATTTCTCCCAGGCTGCATCCAACCTCCAAGCTGGAACAGGACTGGGAAGGTTTCTCCCAGGCTGCATCCAACCTCCCAGCAGGAAGAGGACTGGGAAGGTTTCTGCCCAGGCTGCATCCAACCTCCCAGCAGGAAGAGGACTGGGAAGGTTTCTGCCCAGGCTGCATCCAACCTCCCAGCAGGAAGAGGACTGGGAAGGTTTCTCCCAGGCTGCATCCAACCTCCCAGCAGGAAGAGGAGTGGGAAGGTTTCTGCCCAGGCTGCATCCAACCTCCCAGCAGGAAGAGGACTGGGAAGGTTTCTCCCAGGCTGCATCCAACCTCCCAGCAGGAAGAGGAGGACTGGGAAGGTTTCTCCCCAGGGATGAATTCCATCCAGCCCTGCCCAGGGCCATCGTGGCACCAGGGCTTGGAACAGGCTGCCCAGGGAAGTGCAGGAGTCACCAACACGAGTAGATGTGACAGGAGCAAGAGGTCGCAGAGGACTTTAGGTCTTTTGTCACCTTAATGGCTCTGTCGCAGAGGACTTGAGGTCTTTTGTCACCTTAATGGCTCTGGGAGGCTCAGAGGGAGCAGCCTGGAGCCTGCCATGCCCTCCCTCACCCGCGGGCACTGCCCTCTCTTGGCACCCAGCAGCGAGCTCCTCAGGAGCAGGAGCCCACCGAAACCCACCCCTGTGGCACACTCCTCTTGGGCAGCTCTTCATGCTTCGGTTGCTCCAGGCTGGGTCTCAAAGTCTCCCCTCCTGATTTCACCTTTTCCTGCGTGCACATTGGGCACAGAATCCCAGGAGGGTAGGGGTTAGACCCCTGGAGATCATCCAGTCCAAACCCCCTCTGCCAGAGCAGGAGCACCCAGGGCAGGGCACACAGGAACACATCCAGGTAGGGCTTGAAAGCCTCCAGAGCAGGAGACTCCACAACCTCTCTGGGCAGCCTGCTCCAGGGTTCCAGCACCCTCACACCAAACAAGTGGCTCCTCATGTTGAGGTGGAACTTTCTGGCTTCCAGTTTGGATCAAGTGCCTCCTGTCCAGGACACCACTGGAAAGAGCCTGGCCCCATCCTGACACCATTTGTAGCCACTGAGCAGGTCCCCTCTCAGCCTTCTCCTCTCCAGGCTCAACAGCCCCAGGGCTCTCAGCCTCTCCTCCTCAGACAGCTCTTCCAGTCCCTTCATCATCCTCACATCCTCTCTACACGGCAGCCTCACACCCTCCTCATGTCGAGGTGGAACCTGCTGGCTTCCAGCTTGTATCCAGTTGTCTTTGGGGCAGCACCCCCCAGAGCCTGGCACCTCCAGCCTGATCCCCACCCCTCAGCTATCAGGAGACACTGAGCAGGTCCCCTCTCAGCCTTCTCCTCTCCAGGCTCAACAGCCCCAGGGCTCTCAGCCTTCCTCCACAGCAGAGATGTTCCAGGCCCTTCATCATCCTCCCAGCTCAGATACTGCCATTTCTCTCCAGAGGCAGCAGCAGCAGGAGAGGGACAGAGGACAGGACCCAAGAGCTGGCTTGCAGCAGGGAGATGCTCTGGTGAGAGAGTCCAGCTCCAGGTTCTCACCTCTTTACTACTCCAAGCACACTCAGAGCCCTCCCCACCATCAGGCTCTGCTGTTTCCAACCACACTGCTCACTCTCAGCCCATTGCATCCCAGCACAGCCCTGCTTGGGTCAGTGTCTGTGGCTGGCTCCTTGCCCCAGGAACAAGGCATTCAAGAGGCCACACTCAGAGCCCTCCCCACCATCAGGCTCTGCTATTTCCAGCCACACTGCTCACTCTCAGCCCATTGCATCCCAGAACAACCCTGCTTGGGTCTGTCTGTGGCTGGCTCTTCATTCCAGGAACAAGAGGCCACACTCAGAGCCCTCCCTACAATCAGGCTCTGCTGTTTCCAACCACACTGCTCACTCTCAGCCCATTCCATCCCAGCACAGCCCTGCTTGGGTCAGTGTCTGGCTCTTCACCCCAGGAACAAGGCATTCAAGAGGCCACTCTGAAGAACTCCCACACTGTCTCTTCAGCACCAGCTTCCCACCCTACCTTATTCCTCCTTCTCACTCTACCTTCTTCCTCCTTCCCAGTCTACCTTCTTCCTCCTTCCCAGTCTACCTTCTTCCTCCTTCCCAGTCTACCTTCTTCCTCCTTCCCACCCAACCTTCTTCTCAGTCTACCTTCTTCCTCCTTCCCACCCAACCTTCTTCCTCCTTCCCACCCAACCTTCTTCCTCCTTCCCACCAGGCACTGATGGCTTCTCAGAGAGACTTATTTGGGGGGAGAGGGAGGTGTTGGTGGTGGTTTGTTGTGTCTGTGTTTTTTTCTCCCCCACCCAACTCAGCAGCAATCAGCATCCGTGGGTCGGTTGGAACCACCAAATGCTGACTGCAGCACAGAGGAGGCAAAAACTGCCTCAAAGCATCACTTTTGTTTTCCCCCCTTCAGCCAGCAACTCCAAACTTGGAAGCAGCCCCAAGTGGAGGCCAAGAGACATCTCCCCAGCCAGAGATGCTGAGCCAGCAAGGGGAGCGTAGGAGGTTGAGCCATGGCCCTTCAGAGCTGCTGTGCTGGAGAATGGTCCTTTGTTGAGCTGGATGGGCCTGGAGGTGGTGCTGGGGGTGGTTCTGAAAGGCACAGTCCCCCCCCCTCACTGGCTTCTACCTCAAGGGGAAGGAGAAGTGCTTGTTGCCTGACTTGCAGCGGACTTCCTCCCAGGGGATGCGCAGCAGCAGCGCCGAATCCTCAAAGCCATCCACCAGCTCCTGTGAAAGAGGTGCAAGGAGTTGGCAGGAGGAGGCTGGAGCTGGCCAGGGGACAGTCAGAAGCATCTTCTCTGGAGCAAATCAGAGGTGAGGTCTCTGGAGGGGGATTTAACTCACGCTTGCCTATCGCCCTGAAATGCTTCTCTGCTTTCAACTCATAGAATCAGGGAAGGGTTTGGGTTGGAAAAGGTCTCTGAGGTCATCCAGTGCAAAGCAGCAACCCAACTCCACACCATGGGCATCAAAGCCTGGCCACACCTTCCTGCAACACCTCCACCACCTCCCTGGGCAGCCTGTGCCAAGCCCTGACCACTCTGGCACCAAAGGAATTCTTCCTCCTCTCCAACCTAATCCTGCCCTGGGCAGCCTCTGCCCATCCCTGACCACTCTGGCACCAAAGGAACCTTCCTCCTCTCCAACCTAAGCCTCCCCTGGGCAGCCTGTGCCAAGCCCTGACCACTCTGGCACCAAAGGAATTTGTCCTCCTCTCCAACCTAAGCCTGCCCTGGGCAGCCTCTGCCCATCCCTGACCACTCTGGCACCAAAGACATTTTTCCTCCTATCCAACCTAAGCCCAACTGAGGAGAATTTGCCACTCTGCAGCCTCAGCAGCCCAGCTCTGCTCTTTCCCCTTTGAGGACACACACCTGGAGCTCCTGCAGACACTGCCCTTCCAGTTTGCCAGACAGGTCCCCAACACACCAGGCCAAGCTGATATGGAATGATGGGTCCTAAAGATAAAAAGAGGGACCAGATGGTGAGGGTTCAAAGGAGGCTTTGACCAAAACATGAGGCCAGAAAGGGAGATTTGTGTGTTAGAGGTAGAAGGGTCCTGCAGCTAGGAGCCCACTCTGCCAGGGGGACCAGTTGCAGAGGGTATATGGACGATGCTGGAGGTAAGAGGGAGTCCTGAGCTCCCCATTCCAGCCTTATTGGACACCAGTGGGCAAGGCTGCCTGGTTCCCAACCTCTCTGTGGTCAGCTCAGCATTTCCAGCTGCACAGAGAACCTCTCCTGGAGTGGGTAGGTGGGAGTCACTTCTGCATAACCCACAGGAGACCCCTGGGGTCTTAGCTTTGCAGAGAGAGGAAATCAGGGCTTGGCCTTTCAACAGCTGTCCCCAAAGCTGGGAGGAAGCAAAGTGCCCCAGGAGGCTGCACAAGAAAGAAGAACAAGCATCACTCCCAGTCCCACAGTGCTCATCCTCAGCCCATTCCATCCCAGTGCAGCCCTGCTGGGGTCAGTGCCTGTGCCTGGCTCACCACCCCAGCAGCAAGGCCTGTAAGAGGCCACTCTCCTGCACAGGACATCGGAGCCACAGAGGGTTAGGGGCTGGAAGGGACCTCCAAAGCTCCCTCAGGCTCCTCCTCACCGAGCTGAAGAGCCTCAAGTCCCTCAGGCTCCTCCCTCAGTCCCCTTAGGCTCCTCCCTCAGGTCCCTCAGGCTCCTCCTCATGGAGCTGAGCATCCTCAGCCCCTCAGGCTCCTCCTCATGGAGCTGAGCATCCTCAGACCCCTCAGGCTCCTCCTCATGGAGCTGAGCATCCTCAGACCCCTCAGGCTCCTCCTCATGGAGCTGAGCATCCTCAGCCCCTCAGGCTCCTCCTCATGGAGCTGAGCATCCTCAGGTCCCTCAGGCTCCTCCCTCAGTCCCCTCAAACTCCTCCCTCAGTCCCCTCAGGCTCCTCCTCACCGAGCTGAGCATCCTCAGGTCCCTCAGGCTCCTCCTCATGGAGCTGAGCATCCTCAGACCCCTCAGGCTTCTCCTCACCGAGCTGAGCATCCTCAGGTCCCTCAGGCTCCTCCCTCAGTCCCCTCAAACTCCTCCCTCAGGTCCCTCAGGCTCCTCCTCACCGAGCTGAGCATCCTCAGGTCCCTCAGGCTCCTCCTCATGGAGCTGAGCATCCTCAGGTCCCTCAGGCTCCTCCTCACCGAGCTGAGCATCCTCAGGTCCCTCAGGCTCCTCCTCATGGAGCTGAGCATCCTCAGGCCCCTCGGGCTCCTCCTCATGGAGCTGAGCATCCTCAGGCCCCTCAGGCTCCTCCTCATGGAGCTGAGCATCCTCAGGCCCCTCAGGCTTCTCCTCACCGAGCTGAGCATCCTCAGGTCCCTCAGGCTCCTCCCTCAGTCCCCTCAAACTCCTCCCTCAGGTCCCTCAGGCTCCTCCTCACTGAGCTGAGCATCCTCAGCCCCTCAGGCTCTCCCCTCCCTTTAATCACTTGGATCATTATCAGGGGCCCAGAAGCCACAGACCCGGGGCAGTTCCCCACATCCAGAGGGGCCCAGAAGAGACCATTCCAGAGCCTCACCTCCCTGCTCCTGTTTCACTTTGAGGTGAGCATCTGAAGGACCTCTGACACCTCAGGAGCAGCAGGGAAGCTCATTCCCTTGGCAGAACCTCCTCACCTTATAGAATGTAGGAAGGTCAAACTCCTCCAGGACTCTGTCCACCTCTGAGACCAGCTCCAGCAGCTGGAAATGCCCAGCAGAGATCTCCAAACCAATGAAGGTCCTAAAGGAAGCCAAGGAGACACCAAGCAGGTGTAAAGCATCCTTGGCTCTGCATTCCTACTGCCTCCCTACCAGAAGAGGATTGCAGGAATGCCAAGTTCCAGGATGCTGACCTTAATTGGGAAGTAAAGCAAGAAAGGAGGATGTGGGAGCAAGGAGAAGCTACAATGGATGAGCTCAGCACCTTTTTGGGACAGGAAAACTCCTTTCCCAAGCCAAGGATCAACCAAGGGATGCTAAGGGTTGGGAGATCATCCACTCTGGAGATCACCCAGTCCAACCTCCCTGTCAAAGCAGGAGCACCCAGGGCAGGGCACACAGGAACACATCCAGGTAGGGCTTGAAAGCCTCCAGAGAAGGAGACTCCACAGCTTCTCTGGGCAGCCTGCTCCAGGGTTCCAGCACCCTCACACCAAACAAGTTTCTCCTCCTGTTAGAATCATAGAATCAAACATGTTGGAAGAGACCTCCAAGATCATCCAGTCCAACCTAGGGGACTAGGCTGAGGTGAAACCTCCTGGCTTCCAGTTTGGATCAAGTGCCTCCTGTCCAGGACACCACTGGAAAGAGCCTGGCCCCATCCTGACACCATTTGTAGCCACTGAGCAGGTCCCCTCTCAGCCTTCTCCTCTCCAGGCTAACCAGCCCCAGGGCTCTCAGCCTTCCTCCTCAGACAGCTCTTCCAGTCCCTTCATCATCCTCACATCCTCTCTACATGGCAGCCTCACACCCTCCTCATGTCGAGGTGGAACCTGCTGGCTTCCAGCTTGTATCCAGTTGTCTTTGGGGCAGCACCCCCCAGAGCCTGGCACCTCCAGCCTGATCCCCACCCCTCAGCTATCAGGAGACACTGAGCAGGTCCCCTCTCAGCCTTCTCCTCTCCAGGCTAACCAGCCCCAGGGCTCTCAGCCTTCCTCCACAGCAGAGATGTTCCAGGCTCTTCATCACCCTCACAGCTCAGAGACTGCCCTTTCTCTCCAGAGGCAGCAGCAGCAGGAGAGGGACAGAGGACAGGACCCAAGAGCTGGCTTGCAGCAGGGAGATGCTCTGGTGAGAGAGTCCAGCTCCAGGTTCTCACCTCTTTACTACTCCAAGCACACTCAGAGCCCTCCCCACAATCAGGCTCTGCTATTTCCAACCACACTGCTCACTCTCAGCCCATTCCATCCCAGCACAGCCCTGCTTGGGTCAGTGTCTGTGGCTGGCTCTTCACCCCAGGAACAAGAGGCCACACTCAGAGCCCTCCCCACAATCAGGCTCTGCTATTTCCAACCCTTTCCAGTCCCTTCATCATCCTCATAGCCTCTGTTAAGACACTCTCCAACATTTCCCTGCCTCTCTTTCAAGTGGGGAGCCCAGAACTGGACACAGTACTCCAGATGAAGCCTCCTCAGGGCAGAGTAGAGGGGCAGAAGAACCTCCCTCGACCTGCTGGCCACACTGAATGCATCCCAGTGTCAGCAGAGCACTGTGCAGGGCAGGAGCTGCAGGCAGCAGGCAGAACTTGCTGGAAGGGTTTTTATGGCAGGAGAGGAAGCAAGGATTGGGAAGTCCCCAGCTGGAGAGAGATGACAAATAGGTACCTCCTCGAGGAGTGTCTGGATGATGCTTTCCAGACTCTAGGAAGGGAAGGGGGAAGCCCAAGTCTCACTCAGGGGCCACTTCATGCTGGCTCATGGCTGTCATGGGTGAGCTTGCCACACTCAGCAACTTCCCCCTGCTTTAATCACCTCTGCTTTGACACTTCAGCTACTTCATGGAAACACAATCACAGAACCCACTGGGCTGGAGGGGATCTCTTAGAGGTCATCTAGTCCAACTCCCCCACCCCCCTTCATGACATTCAGCATGGCCAAGTGGAAGGTCCTGCACCTGGGTGGGTGCAGTCCCAGGCACAGCTCCAGGCTGAGTGGGGAATGGCTGAGAGCAGCCCTGAGGAACAGGACCTGGGGGTGTGGGGTGAGGAAAAGCTCAGCAGGAGCTGAGAGCAGCTCTGAGGAACAGGACCTGGGGGTGTGGGGTGAGGAAGAGCTCAACAGGAGCTGAGAGCAGCTCTGAGAAACAGGACCTGGGGGTGTGGGGTGAGGAAAAGATCAACAGGAGCTGAGAGCAGCTCTGAGAAACAGGACCTGGGGGTGTGGGGTGAGGAAAAGATCAACAGGAGCTGAGAGCAGCTCTGAGGAACAGGACCTGGGGGTGTGGGGTGAGGAAAAGATCAACAGGAGCTAAGAGCAGCTCTGAGGAGCAGGACCGTGGGGTGTGGGGTGAGGAAGAGCTCCACAGGAGCCTGCAGTGTGAGTGCAGCCCAGACACAACCCTGTGCTGGGCTGCAGCCAGAGCAGTGTGGGCACAGGGCAAGGGAGGGGATTCTGCCCCTTGGCTCTGCTCTCCTCACACCCCACCTGCAGTCCTGGGGGCAGTTCTGCAGCCCCCAGCACAAGCAGGACATGGAAGTGTTGGAGCCAGTCCAGAGGAGGCCACCAAGATGCTGAGAGGGCTGCAGCAGCTCTGCTCTGAGCACAGGCTGAGAGAGTTGGGAGCCTGGAGAGGAGAAGGCTTGGAGGAGACCTTGGAGTGGCCTTGCAGGAGCTGAAGGAGGCTACAGGAAGGCTGGGGAGGGACTGGTGACAAGGTCTGGGCATGAGAGGAGGAGGAGGAATGGGTTTGAAGTGGCAGAGAGGAGACTGAAACTGATGTAGGCAAAGGGTTCTTGGCAGTGAGGGTGGTGAGAGCCTGGCACAGGTGGTGAGACACTGGCACAGGTTGCCCAGGGAGGTTGTGGAGCACAGAAGCACAGAATGTGATCTAGAGCCTCTAGACACAAGGAGGGGGAGGGAAGCCTCTAGAGACAAGGAGGTGGGAGGGAAGCCTCTAGAGACAAGGTGACACTTCCCACCCAGCCAGCATCTTGCTCATGTCTCTGCCCAGCAGGCAGCCTGCCAGCTTACCTGGTTTTGTTTTCATTGGTGTAAACCTTCACTTGGTCAGCCACACAGAAAAACCTGAAGCAAGAAAGATCCTATTTTCAGATGGTGACCAAAACACCCAAACCAACAAAACCAAACCCCAGAAGGGGAGGAAAGGACAGGATTTCTACCAAGCTGTGGAAAACAGAGGCAAAAGTGTGCTGCCATCAGGGCACCCCCTTGTGCTGTCATTACAAGACCTTGTAAATAGTCCCTCCTCTGGAGCAGGGCATTGAGTCCAGCAGCAGGGAGGCTGCAGGTGGCAGCAAGCCAGGAGCAGCTGTGGAGCTGTTGGAGGGCAGCAGAGCCCTGCAGAGGGACCTGGGCAGGCTGCATGGGTGGGCAGAGGCCAAGGGGATGAGAGTGAAGAAGGCCAAGGGCAGGTTGTGCACTTTGGCCACAGCAGCCCCAAGCAGCAGTGCAGGCTGGGGCCAGAGGGGCTGAGAGCAGGCAGGCAGAGAGGGCCCTGGCGGTGCTGTGAGAGAGCAGCTGCAGAGGAGGCAGCAGTGTGCCCAGGTGGGCAGCAGAGCCAGTGGCAGCCTGGGCTGGCTCAGGAGCAGTGTGGGCAGCAGCACAAGGGAGGTTCTTGTGCCCCTGTGCCCAGCCCTGCTCAGGCCAGCCCTGGAGTGCTGTGTCCAGCTGTGGGCTCCTGAATTGCAGAGAGAAGTTGCAGTACTGGAAGGTGTCCACAGGAGGGCGACAAAGCTGTGAGGGGCCTGGAGCAGAGCCCTGAGAGGAGAGGCTGAGGGAGCTGGGGGGGTGCAGGCCTGCAGCAGAGGAGGCCTCAGGGCAGAGCTGATTGCTGCCTGCAGCTGCCTGCAGGGAGGCTGTAGCCAGGTGGGGTTGGGCTCTGGTGCCAGGCAGGCAGCAGCAGCAGAAGGGGCCCCAGGCTGAAGCTGTGGCAGGGCAGGTGTGGGCTGGCTGTGAGGAGGAAGCTGCTGGCAGAGAGAGTGATTGGCACTGGCATGGGCTGCCCAGGGAGGTGGTGGAGTGGCCGTGGCTGGAGGGGTTGGAGCCAAGGCTGGCTGGGCACTGAGTGCCATGGTGTGGTTGTTTGGGCAGGGCTGGGTGCTAGGTTGGCACTGAGTGCCATGCTCTGGTTGTTTGGGCAGGGCTGGGTGCTAGGTTGGCACTGAGTGCCATGGTGTGGTTGTTTGGGCAGGGCTGGGTGCTAGGTTGGCACTGAGTGCCATGGTGTGGTTGTTTGGGCAGGGCTGGGTGCTAGGTTGGCACTGAGTGCCATGGTGTGGTTGTTTGGGCAGGGCTGGGTGCTAGGTTGGCACTCAGTGCCATGGTGTGGTTGGTTGGGCAGGGCTGGGTGCTAGGTTGGCACTGAGTGCCATGGTGTGGTTGTTTGGGCAGGGCTGGGTGCTAGGTTGGCACTGAGTGCCATGGTGTGGTTGTTTGGGCAGGGCTGGGTGCTAGGTTGGCACTGAGTGCCATGGTGTGGTTGTTTGGGCAGGGCTGGGTGCTAGGTTGGCACTGAGTGCCATGGTGTGGTTGTTTGGCCAGGGCTGGGTGCTAGGTTGGCACTGGCTGAGCTGGGAGCTCTCCTCTCCCCTGCCCGTTTCCATGGTTCCATGACACCAGCACACAGCGCTGGACCCCGCGGGCCGGGGCAGGCTGCGGCGCCCCCTGCGCAGGTCCCTACCTGTGGAACGCGGCCAGGCGCTGCCGCAGGCGGCGGACGAAAGGCTCTATCCAGTGGTAGCGCAGCACCACGCACTGCGAGAGGCTGAGGTGGAACCGCTCCGCGGCAGCCAGCGACGGGACGTGGGTGCGGGCGTGGGCGAGCAGCAGCTCCAGCAGCTCCACGAACTCCTCCCGGGCCCTGTCTGCGGGGCACAGCTGCCTCAGAGCAGGCACCCCCCCACCGGGGACCGGCAGAGCAGAGCATCAGAGGATCCAGCAGGTTGGAAGAGAGCTCCGTGCTCAACCAGTGCCAACCTAGCACCCAGCCCTGCCCAACCAACCACACCATGGCACTCAGTGCCAACCTAGCACCCAGCCCTGCCCAAACAACCACACCATGGCACTCAGTGCCAACCTAGCACCCAGCCCTGCCCAAACAACCACACCATGGCACTCAGTGCCAACCTAGCACCCAGCCCTGCCCAAACAACCACACCATGGCACTCAGTGCCAACCTAGCACCCAGCCCTGCCCAAACAACCACACCATGGCACTCAGTGCCAACCTAGCACCCAGCCCTGCCCAAACAACCACACCATGGCACTCAGTGCCAACCTAGCACCCAGCCCTGCCCAAACAACCACACCATGGCACTCAGTGCCAACCTAGCACCCAGCCCTGCCCAAACAACCACACCATGGCACTCAGTGCCCAGCCAGCCTTGGCTCCAACCCCTCCAGCCACAGCCACTCCACCACCTCCCTGGGCAGCCCATGCCAGTGCCAATCACTCTCTCTGCCAGCAGCTTCCTCCTCACAGCCAGCCCACACCTGCCCTGCCACAGCTTCAGCCTGGGGCCCCTTCTGCTGCTGCTGCCTGCCTGGCACCAGAGCCCAACCCCACCTGGCTACAGCCTCCCTGCAGGCAGCTGCAGGCAGCAATCAGCTCTGCCCTGAGCCTCCTCTGCTGCAGCCTGCACCCCCCCAGCTCCCTCAGCCTCTCCTCTCAGGGCTGTGCTCCAGGCCCCTCACAGCTTTGTCGCCCTCCTGTGGACACCTTCCAGTACTGCAACTTCTCTCTGCAATTCAGGAGCCCACAGCTGGACACAGCACTCCAGGGCTGGCCTGAGCAGGGCTGGGCACAGGGGCACAAGAACCTCCCTTCTCCTGCTGCCCACACTGCTCCTCAGCCAGCCCAGGATGCCACTGGCTCTGCTGCCCACCTGGGCACACTGCTGCCTCCTCTGCAGCTGCTCTCTCACAGCACCCCCAGGGCCCTCTCTGCCTGCCTGCTCTCAGCCCCTCTGGCCCCAGCCTGCACTGCTGCTTGGGGCTGCTGTGGCCAAAGTGCACAACCTGCCCTTGGCCTTCTTCACTCTCATCCCCTTGGCCTCTGCCCACCCATGCAGCCTGCCCAGGTCCCTCTGCAGGGCTCTGCTGCCCTCCAACAGCTCCACAGCTGCTCCTGGCTTGCTGCCACCTGCAGCCTCCCTGCTGCTGGACTCAATGCCCTGCTCCAGAGCATCCATAAAGACATTGCCCAGGCCTGTGCCCAGCACTGCTCCCTGGGGCACACCACCGGTGCCAGCTGCCAGCTGCCTGTGTCCCCATTCACCACCACTCTCTGTGCCCATCCCTCCAGCCGCTTCCTGCCCCAGCCCAGAGTGACTCTGCCCAAGCCATGAGCTGCCAGCTGTGCCAGGAGCTGCTTGCGGCAGGCAGCGCCAAAGGCTTTGCCCAAGATGCCCGCAGGGCTTCCTCTCCTGGCCGCGCACCGCCCGCTCCCCGGGCTGCGTCCCGCCCTTGCCCTCCCGGTCCCGCCCCGGGGCCGCCGGTACCTACAGGGCAGGTAGACGTGCGTGGCCCAATTGCCCCGCTGGTGCGGGAAGCTGCGGACGCGGCCACCGTGCCGAGAGCTGTCGTCCTCCACCAGCTCCTCCGCTCCCGGATCGCCCGGCAGCCCGGCGGGGACGGGCAAACGGGGGCGGCCGCCGCCGCCGCCGCCGCCGCTGCTGCGAGAAGGCAAGAGGAGGGTGAGGAAGAGGACGAGGAGGAAGGCCTCGCGTTCCCCGCCCGGCCCCGCTGGCTGCCGCTGCCCGGTCGCACCCACCTGGCCTCGGGAGGATGCTGCGCGGCACCACCGGCGCCGCCGCTCCGGTGCTCTCCGTCCTCCTCTTCCTCCGAGCTGCTGTACCCTACCAGCGCGGCCCTCATGGCCTCGCCGCGTCCTTCCGGGGCGCTGTCGGGGCCGGCGCCGGTAGCGGCAGGCGGCGGCGCTGTTGTCGGCGCGGCCCGGCAGGGGGCAGCCGCCGCGGCCCGCCCCGCCCCGCCCCCCCCTCCGCCGCCGCCGCCGCCGCCGCCGCCGCGGCCGGGCCGCTCCGCTCCGCTCTTCTCCCGCACCCCGCGGCCGCCTCCCGCTCTCCCGGCACCGGCGCCGCTTTCCCTTCCCTTCCTCTCGGCTCCCGCCGCTCAGGGCAGCGCGGGGCTGGGGCGCAGCCGGTAGGCCGCGGCGGTACCGGCGGGCAGCGAGCTGACAGCGGCCTCCCGCCGCAGCGGAGGGGCCCGGCCGCCGCCGCCGCCGCTACCGCCCTTTGTGTGGGCCTCGCCGGGCCGGCGGCGGCCCCGAGCGGGCAGAGGACACCCCCGCTCCGTCCCACGCCAGCGCAGGGCCTCCCGGCGCGGCGGCATTGGCGGCGGTGAAGGCCTCGGGGCGCCGCCGCCGCCGCTGCCGCCGTTTATCCGGAGGCTCCGTCCCATGGGGAGAGGCGAAGGGCGGGACGGGGCTCGCCGCGGGCTGCGGCGCTGGCCGCTGCCCTCCGGTCTGCCCGGCCGCGTCCCGCGTCCCGCGGCGGCTCCGGTTCGGCGCTGAGAGGCCTGCCCGGTGGCGGCCGGCGAGGGGGCAAGGCGGGAGGCTGAACGGACCATGCCGGTGCAGGCCGTGCCTCGGGCCGCCGCTCCGCTTTGAAACTGCCTCCGCTTCCCCGGCTCGTCTCCTTACATGCTTGGCGTTCCCCACCGCCCACGGAGCCATGAGTTAGGCTCGGAGCTGGAGCCCGCTCGGTTACCCGCCCGGAGCCTTCGGTAAGCCGAGGTTGGTATTCGTTAAGGCTCGCCCGGTGGAGGAAGGGCTGAGCTGCCCGGCCCCGTTAGCCCGCACGCCCCGGGATGCTGGCGCCGTTGGGTTGCTCCTGCCGCGGATTAACGTTGCCCCGGGGGGGAGGAAGGTGGTGGCTGAGCTGTGCTGGGTGAGGTTCTGCGTCCCGGCGGGGTTGGGTGCTGGGTAGGGTAGGTGCGAGCCCTGCGCGGTCAAGGGAGCGTAGGAGAAGAGAGGAGCTCCTGTGGTAGGGTAAGGATGGGGAATGTGGGGCGTGGTGCTGCCCGAAATGTGCCCCTGGGCACAGTCAGGCAGTGTGCCCTTAGGTCTGGTGCTTTCCACGCTGGGGAGGGTGAGGGGGGGTTAGTGCGAGGAGGTGAGGGGCCTGGAGCACAGCCCTGTGAGGAGAGGCTGAGGGAGCTGGGGGGGTGCAGCCTGCAGCAGAGGAGGCTCAGGGCAGAGCTGATTGCTGCCTGCAGCTGCCTGCAGGGAGGCTGTAGCCAGGTGGGGTTGGGCTCTGGTGCCAGGCAGGCAGCAGCAGCAGAAGGGGCCCCAGGCTGAAGCTGTGTCAGGGCAGGTGTGGGCTGGCTGTGAGGAGGAAGCTGCTGGCAGAGAGAGTGATTGGCACTGGCATGGGCTGCCCAGGGAGGTGGTGGAGTGGCCGTGGCTGGAGGGGTTGGAGACAAGGCTGGCTGGGCACTGAGTGCCATGGTGTGATTGTTTGGGCAGGGCTGGGTGCTAGGTTGGCACTGAGTGCCATGGTGTGGTTGGTTGGGCAGGGCTGGGTGCTAGGTTGGCCCTGAGTGCCATGGTGTGGTTGGTTGTCTAGGGCTGGGTGCTAGGTTGGCACTGAGTGCCATGGTGTGGTTGTTTGGGCAGGGCTGGGTGCTAGGTTGGCACTGAGTGCCATGGTGTGGTTGGTTGGGCAGGGCTGGGTGCTAGGTTGGCACTGAGTGCCATGGTGTGGTTGCTTGCCCAGGGCTGGGTGCTAGGTTGGCACTGAGTGCCATGGTGTGGTTGTTTGGGCAGGGCTGGGTGCTAGGTTGGCACTGAGTGCCATGGTGTGGTTGGTTGGGCAGGGCTGGGTGCTAGATTGGCACTGAGTGCCATGGTGTGGTTGTTTGGGCAGGGCTGGGTGCTAGGTTGGCACTGAGTGCCATGGTGTGGTTGGTTGGGCAGGGCTGAGTGCTAGGTTGGGTTGGATGAGTTCAGAAGTCTCTTCCAACCTGCCTGATCCTATGATTCTCTGTTGGGAATTGGCTTTCCCTGATGCTCCTTAGCACTTAGATTTAAACACAGCAGACACTGCCCTGGAAGACAAAGGTTTTCCTTCTCCTGGCTGAGGGCAGGGGGGCTGGCACAGAAGTGGCTGTGCTTTTGAGAGGCAAGGGACCTGTGGCACTCAATGCTTCCTCTTAGCAAGGCCTGCTCCTTCCCTCTCCTCTGAGGTGTGCTGGCAGTGCTGCTGTCTGCTGCTCGCTGCTGGGTTTTACTCTGCAGCTGGTGAGGGTTCTGTGGCACTGTGGAAGTTGGTAAGGGACGTGTGGCACTCAGTGCTGCTGCTGGGTATTAGTCTGCAGTTGGTAAGGGACGTGTGGCACTGTGGAAGTTGGTAAGGGACCTGTGGCACTCAGTGCGGCTGCTGGGTTTTGCTCTGCAGCTGGTGAGGGTCCTGTGGCACTGTGGAAGTTGGTAAGGGACCTGTGGCACTCAGTGCAGCTGCTGGGTTTTGCTCTGCAGCTGGTGAGGGTCCTGTGGCACTGTGGAAGTTGGTAAGGGACCTGTGGCACTCAGTGCGGCTGCTGGGTTTTGCTCTGCAGCTGGTGAGGGTCCAGTGGCACTGTGGAAGTTGGTAAAGGACGTGTGGCACTCAGTGCTGCTGCTGGGTGTTAGTCTGCAGTTGGTAAGGGACGTGTGGCACTGTGGAAGTTGGTAAGGGACGTGTGGCACTCAGTGCTGCTGCTGGGTTTTACTCGCAGCTGGTGAGGGTCCTGTGGCACTGGAAGTTGGTAAGGGACCTGTGGCATTCAGTGCTGCTCCTGTCTGCTGCTCGCTGCTGGGTTTTGCTCTGCAGCTGGTGAGGGTCCTGTGGCACTGTGGAAGTTGGTAAAGGACGTGTGGCACTCAGTGCTGCTGCTGGGTGTTAGTCTGCAGTTGGTAAGGGTCCTGTGGCACTGTGGAAGTTGGTAAGGGATGTGTGGCACTGTGGAAGTTGGTAAGGGACGTGTGGCACTGTGGAAGTTGGTAAGGGACGTGTGGCACTGTGGAAGTTGGTAAGGGACCTGTGGCACTGTGGAAGTTGGTAAGGGACGTGTGGCACTGTGGAAGTTGGTAAGGGACGTGTGGCACTGTGGAAGTTGGTAAGGGACCTGTGGCACTGTGGAAGTTGGTAAGGGACGTGTGGCACTGTGGAAGTTGGTAAGGGACGTGTGGCACTCAGTGCTGCTGCTGGGTTTTACTCTGCAGCTGGTGAGGGTCCTGTGGCACTGTGGAAGTTGGTAAGGGACGTGTGGCACTCAGTGCTGCTGCTGGGTATTAGTCTGCAGTTGGTAAGGGACGTGTGGCACTGTGGAAGTTGGTAAGGGACGTGTGGCACTGTGGAAGTTGGTAAGGGACGTGTGGCACTGTGGAAGTTGGTAAGGGACGTGTGGCACTGTGGAAGTTGGTAAGGGACGTGTGGCACTGTGGAAGTTGGTAAGGGACGTGTGGCACTGTGGAAGTTGGTAAGGGACGTGTGGCACTCAGTGCTGCTGCTGGGTTTTACTCTGCAGCTGGTGAGGGTCCTGTGGCACTGTGGAAGTTGGTAAGGGACGTGTGGCACTCAGTGCTGCTACTGGGTATTACTCTGCAGCTGGTGAGGGTCCTGTGGCACTGTGGAAGTTGGTAAAGGACGTGTGGCACTCAGTGCTGCTGCTGGGTGTTAGTCTGCAGTTGGTAAGGGACGTGTGGCACTGTGGAAGTTGGTAAGGGACCTGTGGCACTCAGTGCTGCTGCTGGGTTTTACTCTGCAGCTAGTGAGGGTCCTGTGGCACTGGAAGTTGGTAAGGGACCTGTGGCATTCAGTGCTGCTCCTGTCTGCTGCTCGCTGCTGGGTTTTGCTCTGCAGCTGGTGAGGGTCCTGTGGCACTGTGGAAGTTGGTAAAGGACGTGTGGCACTCAGTGCTGCTGCTGGGTGTTAGTCTGCAGTTGGTAAGGGTCCTGTGGCACTGTGGAAGTTGGTAAGGGATGTGTGGCACTGTGGAAGTTGGTAAGGGACGTGTGGCACTGTGGAAGTTGGTAAGGGACGTGTGGCACTGTGGAAGTTGGTAAGGGACGTGTGGCACTGTGGAAGTTGGTAAGGGACCTGTGGCACTGTGGAAGTTGGTAAGGGACGTGTGGCACTGTGGAAGTTGGTAAGGGACGTGTGGCACTGTGGAAGTTGGTAAGGGACGTGTGGCACTGTGGAAGTTGGTAAGGGACCTGTGGCACTGTGGAAGTTGGTAAGGGACGTGTGGCACTGTGGAAGTTGGTAAGGGACGTGTGGCACTCAGTGCTGCTGCTGGGTTTTACTCTGCAGCTGGTGAGGGTCCTGTGGCACTGTGGAAGTTGGTAAGGGACGTGTGGCACTCAGTGCTGCTGCTGGGTATTAGTCTGCAGTTGGTAAGGGACCTGTGGCACTGTGGAAGTTGGTAAGGGACGTGTGGCACTGTGGAAGTTGGTAAGGGACGTGTGGCACTGTGGAAGTTGGTAAGGGACGTGTGGCACTGTGGAAGTTGGTAAGGGACGTGTGGCACTGTGGAAGTTGGTAAGGGACGTGTGGCACTCAGTGCTGCTGCTGGGTTTTACTCTGCAGCTGGTGAGGGTCCTGTGGCACTGTGGAAGTTGGTAAGGGACGTGTGGCACTCAGTGCTGCTGCTGGGTATTAGTCTGCAGTTGGTAAGGGACGTGTGGCACTGTGGAAGTTGGTAAGGGACGTGTGGCACTGTGGAAGTTGGTAAGGGACGTGTGGCACTGTGGAAGTTGGTAAGGGACGTGTGGCACTGTGGAAGTTGGTAAGGGACCTGTGGCACTCAATGCTGCTGCTGGGTATTAGTCTGCAGTTGGTAAGGGACGTGTGGCACTGTGGAAGTTGGTAAGGGACGTGTGGCACTCAATGCTGCTGCTGTCTGCTGCTTGCTGCTGGGCTTTGCTCTGCAGTTGGCACCAGCTTTTGCTCTGCAGTTGGCACCAGCTTTTGCTCTGCAGTTGGCACCAGCTTTTGCTCTGCAGTTGGCACCAGGTTTTGCTGGACATCTCTAGAGAATAAAATGGAGCTTTCCAGTGAGCAAAACTCTGGTGGTGCCCTATAGCAAGGGCACCTCTAGTGCAGGTTGTTTGGCTCCAGGGTGCTTTTAGTCCACAGTTTGGTGTAAGAGACTGAGCCTAAGCCATTGCTTTAAAGAGACTGAGCCTAAACCATTGCTTTAAAGAGACTGATCCCAAGCCATTGCTTTAAAGAGACTGAGCCTAAGCCATTGCTTTAAAGAGACTGAGCCCAAACCATTGCTTTAAAGAGACTGAGCCTAAACCATTGCTTTAAAGAGACTGATCCCAAGCCATTGCTTTAAAGAAACTGAGCCTAAACCATTGCTTTAAAGAGACGGATCCCAAGCCATTGCTTTAAAGAGACTGAGCCTAAGCCATTGCTTTAAAGAGATTGAGCCTAAGCCATTGCTTTAAAGAGACTGAGCCTAAATCATTGCTTTAAAGAGACTGAGCCTAAATCATTGCTTTAAAGAGACTGATCCCAAGCCATTGCTTTAAAGAGACTGAGCCTAAGCCATTGCTTTAAAGAGACTGATCCCAAGCCATTGCTTTAAAGAGACTGATCCCAAGCCATTGCTTTAAAGAGACTGATCCCAAGCCATTGCTTTAAAGAGACTGATCCCAAGACATTGCTTTAAAGAGACTGAGCCTAAACCATTGCTTTAAAGAGACTGATCCCAAGCCATTGCTTTAAAGAGACTGAGCCTAAACCATTGCTTTAAAGAGACTGAGCCTAAGCCATTGCTTTAAAGAGATTGAGCCTAAGCCATTGCTTTAAAGAGACTGAGCCTAAATCATTGCTTTAAAGAGACTGAGCCTAAATCATTGCTTTAAAGAGACTGATCCCAAGCCATTGCTTTAAAGAGACTGAGCCTAAACCATTGCTTTAAAGAGACTGAGCCTAAACCATTGCTTTAAAGAGACTGAGCCTAAACCATTGCTTTGATGCTGCCTTGATCTCCACAGAGAGTGCTGGGCATGATTGCTGCAGGTGCTGCATTGCCAAGGTGAACCTTGCCTTGAACTCTCTTCCCAGTGTCCAAGTGCTTCCCAGAGCAAAGGTGCATCCTTTGGGTGATGCTGTGCTTGACACCCAAAGCAGAGCTGCTTCTGGGTGGGTGTTTTGGCTGCGTTGAGGTCAGGTTGAGGTTTCCTTTTGATAGGGGTTTAAATTTAACCCTGTGGTTTGTTGGTTGTACCTCAAGCTTGTGCTGAGTGACTGCTTGGGGGTTGTGAAGATGATCAGAGGGGCTGGAGAACCTCCCCTGTGTGGGGAGAGGCTGGGAGAGTTGAAGCTGTTCAGCCTGGAGAAGAGAAGGGTCCAGGGAGCCCCTTAGAGCAGCCTGAAGAGGGGCTAAGGAGAGATGAGGAAGGACTTTGGTCAAGGGCTGCCAGTGCCAGAATGAGGGAGAATGGCTTTGAGCTGGGGGAAGGGAGATTGAGAGTGGAGATGAGGGAGAAGTTGTTGGCAGTGAGGGTGGGGAGAGGCTGGCACAGGTTGCCCGGGGAGCTTGTGGAGCACAGAGACACAGTGAGGGTGGGGAGAGGCTGGCACAGGTTGTCCAGGGAGGTTGTGGAGCACAGAGGCACAGTGAGGGTGGTCAGAGCCTGGCACAGGTTGCCCAGGGAGTTTGTGGAGCAGAGACACAGGGAGGGTGGGCAGAGCCTGGCACAGGTTGCCCAGGGAGGTTGTGGAGCACAGACACAGTGAGGGTGGGGAGAGACTGGGCACAGGTTGCCCAGGGAGGTTGTGGAGCAGAGACACAGTGAGGGTGGGCAGAGCCTGGCACAGGTTGCCCAGAGAGGTTGTGGAGCACAGAATCACCCAATGTGATCAGAGATCACATTGGGTGATTCTGTGCTCCTCAACCTCCCTGGAGGTGTTCAAGACCAGGTTGGTTGAGGCCCTGAGCCCCCTGTGCTGGTGAGAAGTGATGCCCCTGCCCACAGCAGGGTGGTTGGCACTGGCTGATCTGGTAGATCCCTTCCAGCCCAACCCATTTAGTGTTCTGAGGCAGCACTCGCAGGGGGAATGTGAGATCCAATGACCAACAGCTTACAGAGTGGGACCGGGGCTGCCTAGCGGGGGACCGGAGCTGCCTAGGAGGGGACCGGGGCTGCCTGGAGGGGACCGGGGCTGCCTAGCGGGGGACCGGGGATGCCTAGGAGGGGACCGGGGCTGCCTAGGGGAGGACCGGGGCTGCCTAGGAGGGGTCCGGGGCTGCCTAGGGTGGGACCGGGGCTGCTTAGGGGAGGACCGGGGCTGCCTGGGGGAGGACCGGGGCTGCCTGGGGGAGGACCGGGGCTGCCTGGGGGAGGACCGGGGCTGCCTGGGGGAGGACCGGGGCTGCTTAGGGGGGGACCGGGGCTGCCTAGGGGAGGACGGGGGCTGCCTAGGGGAGGACGGGGGCTGCCTAGCGGGGGGACCGGGGCTGCCTAGGGGAGGACCGGGGCTGCCTAGGGGAGGACCGGGGCTGCCTAGGAGGGGACCGGGGCTGCCTAGGAGGGGACCGGGGCTGCCTGGGGGAGGACCGGGGCTGCCTAGGGTGGGACCGGGGCTGCCTGGAGGGGAGGACCGGGGCTGCCTAGGGGGGACCGGGGCTGCCTGAGCACACAGCTCAAATGCATGCCAGGCTGTGTGGCTGGGCAGAGCCTGATCCTTTCCGGGGCTGAGCAGCCCTGGTTGCAGGCCCTTTGCACACCCCCAAGGGGGCTTTGATTCTGGTTGGCTCCCTCACCCAGGCTTCCCTGTAGGGATGCAGAGGAGCTGTTGGTAGGGAGGAGGAGGCTTGCTAGAGCTGCACATCCTTCTGCCCTCACCTGACATCAGCTGTCTCGTTGTTTTTGCCCCTTGCAGAGAGAGCTGCTCCCTGGGCTTCCTCCCTTGCCCTTCCTAGATGTGAACCAGCACAAGCCTCATCTCTTCCAGGCTCTCCCTCCTGTTGTTTTGCTTTCTTTTTGGTTCTGTCCAAAAGAGGAAAAGCCAAACCCAAATCACTCCATCAAGAACTTGTGCCGATCTAAGGGCTGCAGAGTCTTGGTCCCACCTTTGTGGTTGTTTTTTTGGCCTTCCCAAGCTCTTGGGCTGTGGTTTTTTTTTATCCTTCGTGGGATCGACCACAGGGAACAGTTAGGATCTTGATTCCTTTGGATTTTCCTTCTCACTCTGGAAGCTTTTCCTCCCAAGAAGCCGAAGCTGTCGCCTCTGAACTCCCTCGTTCTCTTCCCAAGCATGTCAGAAAGCTGGCAGCAGCCACCACAGCAGCAACCGCAGCAGCAACCACCACCGCCGCCGCCGCCGCCGCAGCAGCACCACGCAGGGGCTGCCTCCCTCCCGGAGCACTCCATCCCGCCCAGCACCGCCGACAACCCCTTGGGATGCGCCGTCTATGGCATCCTGCTCCAGCCGGATCCGGGCTTGCAACACCACCAGCACGCCCCCATCCAAGCCGGGGAACCCTCCCATAAGTGCGGCGTCTGCGGCCACGACCTCGCCCACCTCACCAACCCTCACGAGCACCAGTGCTTGCCGGGTCACGACCGCTCTTTCCAGTGTACCCAGTGCCTGAAGATCTTCCACCAGGCCACCGACCTCCTGGAGCATCAGTGCATCCAGGTGGAGCAGAAGCCCTTCGTCTGCGGCGTCTGCAAGATGGGCTTCTCCCTCCTGACCTCGCTGGCCCAACACCACAACGTCCACAACGGCAACGCCATGAAGTGTTCCATCTGCGAGAAGACCTACAAACCCCCCGAGGTGGAACCCTCACAACCCACCCCGGACCCCTCGGAGAAACCTTACAGCTGCTCCATCTGCCAGAAGACCTTCAAGCACCTCTCGGAGCTGTCCCGCCACGAACGCATCCACACGGGCGAGAAGCCTTACAAGTGCACCCTGTGCGACAAGAGCTTCAGCCAGTCCTCCCACCTGGTGCACCACAAACGCACCCACAGCTCCGAGCGGCCCTACAAGTGCACCGTCTGCGAGAAGACCTTCAAGCACCGCTCCCACCTGGTGCGCCACATGTACGCCCACTCCGGCGAGCACCTCTTCAAGTGCAACGTCTGCGAGCTGCACTTCAAAGAGTCCTCCGAGCTGCTGCAGCACCCTTGCACCCCCAGCGGGGAGCGCCCCTTCCGCTGCGGCGAGTGCCAGAAAGCCTTCAAGCGGCCCTCGGACCTGCGGCAGCACGAGCGGACGCACAGCGAGGAGCGGCCCTTCAAGTGCGACCTCTGCCAGATGAGCTTCAAGCAGCAGTACGCCCTCATGCGCCACCGCCGCACGCACAAGGCCGAGGAGCCCTTCAAGTGCAACCTCTGCGAGAAGGCCTTCGTGCAGCCCTCCCACCTGCTCTACCACCAGCACGTGCACGGCATCGAGAACCTCTTCAAGTGCAACGCCTGCCAGAAGGGCTTCAACCAATCCTCCGAGCTGCTGCGCCACAAGTGCGTGGCGCAGGGCGCTGCGGGCGCCGCCGCCGTTGCCGTTGCCGCCGCCGCCGCCGCCGAGCGGCCCTTCAAGTGCGCCGTCTGCAGCAAGGCTTACAAGCGCGCCTCGGCCCTGCAGAAGCACCAGCTGGCTCACTGCGCCGAGAAGCCCCTCAAGTGCACCCTCTGCGAGAGACGCTTCTTCTCCTCCTCCGAGTTCGTCCAGCACCGCTGCGACCCGGCTCGGGAGAAACCCCTCAAGTGCCCCGACTGCGAGAAGCGCTTCAAGTACGCCTCGGACCTGCAGCGCCACCGGCGCGTCCACACGGGCGAGAAGCCCTACAAGTGCCCCTCCTGCGAGAAGGCCTTCAAGCAGCGTGAGCACCTCAACAAGCACCACGGCGTGCACGCCCGCGAGCAGCAGTACAAGTGCATGTGGTGCGGGGAGCGCTTCCTGGACCTGGGCTTGCTGCAGGAGCACAGCGTCCAGCATACGGCCGAGGGAGCTTACCAAGTGGCCACCTGCTTGCCCTGAGCTTCCTTCCCGCCTCGCCCCGGAGCGGGGGTGGGGGTGGGTGGGTGGCGGGGAGCCCCTCGGAGGCTTGCGGCTGGCGTGGGATCGGAGGAGGGTTGGTAGGGGGTTGGAAAGGGACCTCTGGGGATCGGTGAGGCTGATCTTTGCCGCCCCCTGCCCGCAGCGGGACTGTGGAATCCAGCGCGAGGTAGCGCGGGAAGGGGGATTGGAAAGGCTCCGGAGGAGGAGGAGGAGGAGGCTGGAAAGGCTCTAGAGGAGGAGGAGGCTCAAAAGGCTCCAGAGGAGGAGGAGGATGCTGGAAAGGCTCCAGAGGAGGAGGAGGAGGCTGGAAAGGCTCTAGAGGAGGAGGAGGAGGAGGCTGGAAAGGCTCCAGAGGAGGAGGAGGAGGCTGGAAAGGCTCTAGAGGAGGAGGAGGAGGAGGCTGGAAAGGCTCTAGAGGAGAAGGATGAAAGGCTCTAGAGGAGGAGGCTGGAAAGGCTCTAGAGGAGGAGGAGGCTCAAAAGGCTCTAGAGGAGGAGGCTGAAAGGCTCTAGAGGAGAAGGCTCAAAAGGCTCTAGAGGAGGAGGCTGAAAGGCTCTAGAGGAGGAGGCTCAAAAGGCTCTAGAGGAGGAGGCTGAAAGGCTCTAGAGGAGGAGGCTGAAAGGCTCTAGAGGAGAAGGCTCAAAAGGCTCTAGAGGAGGAGGCAGAAAGGCTCTAGAGGAGGAGGCTCAAAAGGCTCGAGGAGGCTGGAAAGGCTCTAGAGGAGAAGGAGGAGGCTGGAAAGGCTCTAGAGGAGGAGGGGGAGGCTCAAAAGGCTCTAGAGGAGGAGGATGAAAGGCTCTAGAGGAGGAGGCTGGAAAGGCTCTAGAGGAGGAGGAGGAGGCTGGAAAGGCTCTAGAGGAGGAGGATGCTGGAAAGGCTCCAGAGGAGGAGGCTGGAAAGGCTCTAGAGGAGGAGGAGGAGGCTCAAAAGGCTCTAGAGGAGGAGGCTGGAAAGGCTCTAGAGGAGGAGGGGGAGGCTGGAAAGGCTCTAGAGGAGGAGAAGGAGGAGGCTGAAAAGCTCTAGAGGAGGAGGCGTCTCAAAAGGCTCTAGAGGAGGAGGCTGGAAAGGCTCTAGAGGAGGAGAAGGAGGAGGCTGAAAAGCTCTAGAGGAGGAGGCGTCTCAAAAGGCTCTAGAGGAGGAGGCTGGAAAGACTCTAGAGGAGGAGGCGGCGGCTCAAAAGGCTCTAGAGGAGGAGGCTCAAAAGGCTCTAGAGGAGGAGGAGGCTGGAAAGGCTCTAGAGGAGGAGGCTCAAAAGGCTCCAGAGGAGAAGGTTCAAAAGGCTCCAGAGAAAGGGATGCTCCTGAGCCTGCCTCGGCCTCTCCCTGCCGTTGTAGATGGCCTCCGGGGTGTCTGGGAGAAGGGGGGGGGCTGGGGATGGTGTGCAGGGAGGTGAACTTTCCTCTGGCCTCCCGCGGTGGATGTGCTGCCTGTGCCACAGGGAAGTGGGGGTGCAGGATGGGGTGAGAGGGTCAAGGGAGTGGAGAGGAAAGGAGGGAGGTGGGGAGAGGGAGGCAGCGATGCCTGCAGTTGCCTGTATCCGGTGCTGGGAGCTCAGCTGCTCACGGGCAGTCCCTTTTCCCCTGCCCTGCCTGGCAGGGTCAGCAGGCAGGGCTGGCTGTGACTCCTCCCGGAGAGGGCTTGGGAGCAAGGCAGAGCCAACCCCTCCCTTCTGCCGGGGTGTGCTGCTGGGCAGGGAAGCAGCAGAAGCCTGCCGCTGGGCAGGGAAGCAGCAGAAGCCTGCCGCTGGGCAGGGAAGCAGCAGAAGCCTGCTGCTGGCATCTCCCAGCTCTCTTGGGCACTAAGCTGACTCCAGAGGAGCGTTTCAGCTCCTTAGCGTTCGGCTGACTGCCCCAACCTGCCCTGCCCTGCCCTGCCCTGCCCTGCCCTGCCCTGCCCTGCCCTGCTCTGCCACCTTGCTGGAAAGGGAAAAGCCATGGGGGCTGCACAGCTCCAATAAAACAAGCACTTTGGCACTGCTGCCTTGCCAGGCACTGGCTGGGCACCCTCTGCCAGGCTCCCTGAGCCAGCCTGCCCCATCCCTGCCAGGCAGCACGGGGAAGAGCAGCAAGCAGCATGGCAAGGAGAGAGAGAGAGAGGAAGCCTCTGTGCCCTCCTCCTGGCTGACAGCCTGGCATTGAAGAGCTACTCCTTGAGGCACCTCAGCTCTCCCTGCCAAGACTTATTCCATCCCCACCCTGCCCCCCCCCCCAGGCCCCTTCCTCCTTTGTGCAGCTCGGGGCCATTGGTGTAACCTCTCTAAGGGTGGGGGCAAGCCGAGGGCAGTGCCAACACTAAAGGGTGAGACACTACTAACCCCCACCCACAACAGCCAGGGCATGCCCGCAGTGCCCGGGGGTAAGCCACGCCTGTGCCAAGGCCTTGGGGGGGGGGGAGTCTGATTTGCTGGAGGGGTTGTGTGTGGGGGGGAGAGAGGGGGATGGGGAACCAGAGCGAGCCAGGAGAAGTCTTTGTGGCCTCCGTGGGGTGGAGAAGGTTAAGGGTGAAAGAAGTGGATTCTATTTTCTCTCTTGCAGGAGTTCTGTTTTGGGTGGGTTGGGGTTTTTTTTTTTCCTCCCCCCCTCCCCCCCCTCCTTTTGCTCTTTCTTTTACCCCCTTCTGTATTTTTTCAGGTTTTGCACAGTTCTTGTACACATCACTTCAAAAATAAACTCTTTTTTCCATCCCTCTCCCTACCCTCAGCAAGGTCAATGCAGCCCCCCCCCAGGTGGGGTTTGCCCCCCCCAGGTGGGGTTTGCCCCTCAGGTGGGTTTTGCCCCTCAGGTGGGTTTTGCCCCTCAGGTGAATTTTGCCTCCCAGGTGGTGTTTGCCCCTCAGGTGGTGTTTCCCCCTCAAGTGAGTTTTCCCTCCCTGGTGGTGTTTTCCCTCCCTGGTGGTGTTTTCCCCCCCAGGTGATGTTTGCCCCCCAGGTGGGTTTTGCCTCCCAGGTGGTGTTTGCCCCTCAGGTGGTGTCTCCCCCTCAAGTGAGTTTTGCCTCCCTGGTGGTGTTTGCCCCCCAGGTGGGTTTTGCCCCCCAGATGGGTTTTTACCTCCCTGGTGGTGTTTTCCCTCCCTGGTGGTGTTTTGCCCCCCTGGTGGTGTTTTGCCCCCCAGGTGGATTTTGCCCCCCTGGTGGTGTTTGCCCCCCAGGTGGTGTTTGCCCCCCTGGTGGTGTTTGCCCCCCAGGTGGGTTTTGCCCCCCAGGTGGTGCTTGCCCCTCAGGGCTCTAAGCTGGCTTCTCCTGACCGAGTGAGTCCCCTTCTTGATCTGTTAAGTGCTTTGGAGGGCTCAGTCTGCCCCTGTCTGTCTTCAGAGGTGGATAGAAGGGGTTGGGTTGGAAAGGATCTTCACAAGATCAGCTAATTCCAAGCCCCCTGCCGTGGGCATCTCTCACCAGCCCAAGGTGCTCAAGGACTCATCCAGCCTGGTCTGGAATGCCTCCAGGCAGAGGGCATCCACAGACTCCCTGGGCAACCTGTGCCAGGCTCTGCCCACCCTCGCTGCCAGCAACTTCTTCCTCATCGCTGCTCCCAGTCTCCCCTCTCCCACCTCAAAGCCATTGCTCCATTTCCCCTTTTCCCCTTTTCCCCTTTTCCCCTTTTCCCCTTTTCCCCTTTTCCCCTTTTCCCCTTTTCCCCTTTTCCCCTTTTCCCCTTTTCCCCTTTTCCCCTTTTCCCCTTTTCCCCTTGCCCCCTTTTCCCCTTGCCCCCTTTTCCCCTTGCCCCCTTTTCCCCTTGCCCCCTTTTCCCCTTGGCCCCTTTTCCCCTTGGCCCCTTTTCCCCTTGGCCCCTTTTCCCCTTGGCCCCTTTTCCCCTTGGCCCCTTTTCCCCTTGGCCCCTTTGCCCCTTGGCCCCTTTGCCCCTTGGCCCCTTTGCCCCTTTTCCCCTTTGCCCCTTTTCCCCTTTGCCCCTTTTCCCCTTTGCCCCTTTTCCCCTTTGCCCCCTTGCCCCCTTTTCCCCTTGCCCCCTTTTCCCCTTGCCCCCTTTTCCCCTTGGCCCCTTTTCCCCTTGCCCCCTTTTCCCCTTTTCCCCTTTTCCCCTTTTCCCCTTTTCCCCTTTTCCCCCTTTCCCCTTTTCCCCCTTTCCCCCTTTCCCCTTTCCCCTTTTCCCCCTTTCCCCCTTTCCCCCTTTCCCCCTTTCCCCCTTTCCCCCTTTCCCCCTTTCCCCCTTTCCCCCTTTCCCCCTTTCCCCCTTTCCCCCTTTCCCCCTTTCCCCCTTTCCCCCTTTCCCCCTTTCCCCCTTTCCCCCTTTCCCCCTTTCCCCCTTTCCCCCTTTCCCCCTTTCCCCCTTTCCCCCTTTCCCCCTTTCCCCCTTTCCCCCTTTCCCCCTTTCCCCCTCTGCGGCCGAGCACAGAGGGTGCTGTGGCTGGCGGCTGAGCAGCGGAGCCAGGCTGGTGCCAGGGCAGCTGCAGGGTGTGCCTGAGCAGTGGGCAAGGCTGGCAGTCGTGCGGGGCTGGAGGTAAACGGATCAAGCAGCGATTGGCAGGCTCAGCAAGGGCAGGCTTAGCTCAGCAAGGGCAGGCTTAGCTCAGCAAGGGCAGGCTTAGCTCAGCTCGGCACACATTTGCTGTCTCCTGCCCCACATCCTTCAGGCTCGGGGCAGAGCTGCAGGTGCAGCATCCTTGGGCACCTCAACCCAAAGGCGTTTTGGGGGGTGCGGGGGGGGGGGGGTGTTCTGCAGCCCCCCACTGCTGCTCATCTGCCCACCCCAGTCCCCTCCAGTGCCTGGGTGAGAGGAAAATCCTTCCACGCAGTGCTGCCTGCCTCACAGCTGGCTGGTAGGTGCCCCTGGGGGTGGCTTTGGTGGCTTCGGGGACATCGATGCTGCTCAAACCTCTGCGGTGTTTGAAAGCCTTGCCCTTGGTACTGCATGGCACAACAACTGGGCTGGCTGCTGGCAGCCAGAGTGGCTGGGTGCCAGCTGGGTGCCAGTAATCCCATTTGCAGGCAGGGCTGGGCTGGGCTAATCCCTTGCAGAGCTCTGAGCGGATTGGAGGTAGGTTTGGGGGTGGGTGGGGGATGGTGGTGGTGAAGTGAGGAGCCTGTGGTGGCTTGAGAGAACTCGCACGTCGTGGGGGTGGCTTCCCGGGGTGGCAGCGGTGAGTGTCTGCAGGTAAGTGGCAGCTGTGGAGTGCAGGGATGTGGCTGACGACAGGGACCCAACCTGCTTGGCCCCCAGCCCGCCTCTGAGCATCCACAAGGAGGACATGGAGAGGTTGGAGTGAGTCCGGAGAAAGGGCAACCAAGGGGAGGAAGAGTCTGGAGAAGAGGGCTGGGAGGAGGGGAGCAGCTAAGGGGAGCACCTGTTTGGTTGGTGGTGCAGGGAGTGATGACCTTCTTGTGGCTTTCCAGGGTCTGCAGGGGGCTCCAAAAAAGCAGAGCCTGGGCTGCAGCAGCAGCAGTGTGGGCAGCAGGGCCAGGGAGGGGATTCTGCCCCTCTGCTCTGCTCTGCTGAGAGCCCACCTGGAGTGCTGCATCCAGTGCTGGAGCCCCTGGCACAAGAGGGCTGTGGAGATGCTGCAGAGTGTCCAGAGCAGGGCCAGGAGGATGCTGAGAGGCTGCAGCAGCTCTGCTGTGAGCACAGCCTGAAAGAGTTGGGGCTGTGCAGGCTGCAGCAGAGGAGGCTCCCAGGGGACCTTCTGGTGGCCTTGCAGCATCTGCAGGGGGCTGCAAAAAAGCTGGGGAGGGACTTTGGAGGCTGTGAGGGAGTGGCAGGAGTGGGAGGGCTGGAGCAAAGGTGGAGGTGGGGAGAGTGAGGCTGGAGGGGAGGAGGAAGTTGCTGAGCAGGAGAGTGGTGAGAGGCTGGAATGAGTTGCCCAGGGAGGGGGTTGAGGCCCCATGGCTGGAGGTGTTTGAGGCCAGGCTGGCTGAGGCTGTGTGCAGCCTGCTCTAGGGTAGGGTGTCCCTGGGCATGGCAGGGGTTGGCACTGCCTGCTCCTTCTGCTCCCTTCCAGCCCTGCCTGATTCCATGATGATAGCTGCATGGAAAGGAGCTGCCAAGCAGGTCAGGTTTACTGTGGGGCCACCTGCCTGCACCCCAGCAGGGTTTGGTGCTCTGCAAACGCAGCTGGAGGCTGAGCTGGGAGGGGTTGGTGGTGCAGGTCCGTGGGGGAGTGATGCTGTGAGGCTTGGTGGAGCTGGGATCAATGTTGGAGGACTTGGATGCTGGAAGGGGGAAGGGAGAGGGAGTTCCCCTGCTCTGAACGGCAGCAGTGAGGCTCACTCCACTTCTCCTTCCCCTCGGAGGCTGCTGCCTTTGCCCTGCTGGAGGAGCTGCCAGGGTGGATGCCTGCACCGTGCCCTGCATGTGGCTGCCCTGCTGCCCTCTTGCCACCTCGGGCAAATCCTGGCTGCTGCTTCCTCTTTCTTCCCACCAATTCACTCCTCTGGGCACCCCCAAAACCTTTCTGCCCCGAGCTTGTTTGGAGGAACAGTTCTGCACCTCCACTTTTCCTTCCTGGGCCAAGGACAGGCTTAAACTCCAAGGCTCCTCCAGCTATGCAGGAGGAGAAGACCTGGACAGTCACAGGAGGTCTACTTCAGCCTCAGAGAGCTTTCTCTGGGCTTGTTTGGGCTCAGTGGAGTGCCCTGGGCTGCTCTGGGTGCCCTGTAAAGGCATGGGTGGGAATGCTGCAGTGCCACGAAGTGCTGCTGGGTGTTCCTGGGGGTGTTGGCAGCTCCTGAGTCCCTTGCACTCAGTTGGAGGTAAAAGGCAACTTCTGAACTGGTTATCAGACCCCCTGGGAGGTGTTTTTCAGTCCTCCTGTCCTGCTTTGGTGAACTGGTGGTGGTGGTGGGGGTCTCCAGGAGAGCTGAGCCTGCCTGTGGTGTGTCTGGGCATGTGAGGTGATGCTTTGGCTGCAGCCAAACCCAGCTCCTGGGCATGAAGTGGGCAAAGGAAGAGCTGAGGCTGCACATCAGCTTGCCTGGGAGCTTCATCTCAGGAGTTAAGGCTTTGACCTCTCCCCACCCCCTCTATCAAGCACCTCGATGGGGTTTGAAGAGCTTCTACGTGGCTGAAAGCTGAGGGAAGGGTTAATGTGTGGCACTGAGCAGCTTCCAGCCTGGCATTGGGGCCACAACTTCACTTGGGAGCTGGGTAGAGCTCAGGGCTTTGCTTTCTTCCTGCCCTTTCCAGGCATCTCCTGCGAGGAGCAGGGTGGCAGCTGCCCAGGATGCTCCTAAGCCCCTGGATGAGCAGGGTGGGGTCCTTTGGAAAGGGCATTTTGGCCAGAGCAGGGCTCTTGGAGGGGGTGAAGCAGCAGCAGGCATCCCCAGTTTGACCTGGGTCAGACACAGTCCCCCCTCCCCCCGGCCCTCTGCCAGGGTGGGAATGTGGGAATGAGCCCATTGATGCTCCAGCCAGGGCAGCCTGGGGGGGGGAGAGGGGAGGAAGATGGAGCAGAGAGGGGAGGAAGATGGAGCAGAGAGGGGAGGAAGATAGAGCAGAGAGGGGAGGAAGGTTCAGGGGAGGAAGGTTGAGGGAAGGAAGATTGAGCAGAGAGAGGAGGAAGGTTCAGGGGAGGAAGGTTCAGGGGAGGAAGATTGAGGGGAGGAAGATTGAGCAGAGAGAGGAGGAAGGTTGAGGGGAGCAAGATTGAACAGAGAGGGGAGGAAGGTTGAGGGGAGGAAGGTTGAGGGGAGGAAGGTTGAGGGAAGGAAGATTGAGCAGAGAGAGGAGGAAGGTTGAGGGGAGGAAGGTTGAGGGGAGGAAGATTGAGGGGAGGAAGATTGAGCAGAGAAAGGAGGAAGGTTGAGGGGAGCAAGATTGAACAGAGAGGGGAGGAAGGTTGAGGGAAGGAAGATTGAGCAGAGAGGAAGGTTGAGGGGAGTAAGATCGAGCAGAGAGGGGAGGAAGGTTGAGGGGAGGAAGGTCGAGGGGAGGAGGATCGAGCAGAGAGGGGAGGAAGACTGAGGAGAGGAAGATAGAGCAGAGAGGAGAGGAAGATTGAGGGGAGGAAGATCGAGCAGGAAGGGGAGGAAGATTGAGCAGAGAGGAGAGGAAGGTTGAGGGGAGGAAGATCGAGCAGAGAGGAAGGTCGAGAGGAGGAGGATCGAGCAGAGTGGAGAGGAAGGTTGAGGAGAGGAAGATCGAGCAGAGTGGGGAGGAAGGTTGAGGAGAGGAAGATCGAACAGGGAGGAGAGGAAGATCGAGCAGGGAGGAAAGGAAGGTTGAGGGGAGGAAGGTCGAGCAGAGAGGGGAGGAAGATTGAGGGGAGGAAGATTGAGCAGAGAGGGGAGGAAGGTTGAGGGGAGGAAGGTCGAGCAGAGAGGGGAGGAAGATTGAGGAGAGGAAGATGGAGCAGAGAGGGGAGGAAGGTTGAGGGGAGGAAGGTCGAGCAGAGAGGGGAGGAAGATTGAGGGGAGGAAGGTCGAGCAGAGAGGGGAGGAAGGTTGAGGGGAGGAAGATCGAGCAGGGAGGGAAGGAAGGTTGAGGGGAGGAAGGTAGAGCAGAGAGGAGAGGAAGGTTGAGGGGAGGAAGATCGAGCAGGGAGGGAAGGAAGGTTGAGGGGAGGAAGATAAAGCAGAGAGGGGAGGAAGGTTGAGCAGAGAGGAGAGAACGGTCGAGAGGAGGAGGGTCGAGGGGAGGAAGGCGACGCTAAGAGAGCTTTGAGCAGTTGGGATCCCACTCTGCCGCATCCCATTTTTAACCTTCCCCCATCCGCATCCCCTGGAGGGTGCTGGAAGCACCAAAGCGGTTCCCCTAGGGGCAGGAGGAGCCGCCGGAGGTGTCGGGATGGGAAGTTGCTCTCCGATCACCTGTGCTCGGTGATCTCTCGGTGCCAAACCGCGGAGCGCCCTGCGAGGAACCCCCAAACCCTCTAAAGGAGTGGGTTAGGGAGCCACAAAAACCCCCAACCCCCAATTCAGGGTTTGGTGGTGGTGGCAGAGCAGAAGTGGAGGGGGGAGAGAGGGGTTGTGAGCTCTGGGCGAGTGGTTTGGGGCAGAGAAAGGATGGGTTGGGTTGGAAGGGATCTGAAAGGTCAGTCAGTGCCAACCATCGCCTCGATGCCATGGGCAGGGAGCAGCTGGCACCAGCACAGGGTGCTCAGGGACTCATCCAGCCTGGTTCTGGGCATCTCCAGGGAGGTTGTGGAGCACAGAAGCACAGAATGGGATCAAAGATCCACAACCTCCCTGGGCAACCTGTGCCAGGCTCTCCTCACCCTCAGTGTGTCTCTGTGCTCCACAACCTCCCTGGGCAACCTGTGCCAGGCTCTGACCACCCTCACTGTGTCTCTGTGCTCCACAACCTCCCTGGGCAACCTGTGCCAGGCTCTGCCCACCCTCAGTGTGTCTCTGTCCTTTACAACCTCCCTGGGCAACCTGTGCCAGGCTCTGCCCACCCTCACTGTATCTCTGTGCTCCACAAGCTCCCTGGGCAACCTGTGCCAGGCTCTCCTCACCCTCAGTGTGTCTCTGTGCTCCACAACCTCCCTGGGCAACCTGTGCCAGGCTCTGCCCACCCTCACTGTGTCTCTGTGCTCCACAACCTCCCTGGGCAACCTGTGCCAGGCTCTGCCCACCCTCACTGTGTCTCTGTGCTCCACAACCTCCCTGGGCAACCTGTGCCAGGCTCTGCCCACCCTCACTGCCAACAGTTTGTCCCTCATCTCCCCAACTCTCCTGCAACCCCCTCCAGGTACTGGAAGGTCTCTCTAAGGTCTCCCTGGAGCCTTCTCCTCTCCAAGCAGGGCACAAAGGACACTAAGGACCTTTTTCTGCTGCCTTGGGGCCATCCTGAGCAGCCAACTGCTGCCCCTGGCATCCCCTTCGGAGCTGGCATCGCTGCTGCTGCCCTTTCACCAGCAGAGGACCCCTCCTCAACACACACAGGCAGGGGGATGCTGGCCTGGATCCACCGCGTGGTTCCTCAGCCCCCACTGCCCTGTGCCACGGAGCCAGAGGTAACCAGCCTGGGCTGGGAGGGAGGGGGTGAAAGGCAGCCAGCCCTGGCACTGCAGCGCCCAGGTGTGCCAGGCTGGGGGGGCAACTCTCCTGCAGGCTGCTGGAAGGCAGCAGGAAGGGGCTGGGGGAGAGCCCCCCGGGGGGGTTGTAGCAGGAAGGGTTGGGGGGACCCCCCGGGGGGGTAGCAGCAGGAAGGGTTTGGGGAGACCCTCGGGGGTGGCAGCAGGAAGGGTTGGGGGAGACCCTCGGGGGTGGCAGCAGGAAGGGTTGGGGGAGCCCCCCCGGGGGTGGCAGCAGGAAGGGTTGAGAGAGACCCCAGGGGGGTGGCAGCAGGAAGGGTTGGGGGAGCCCCCGGGGGGTGGCAGCAGGAAGGGTTGAGAGAGACCCCAGGGGGGTGGCAGCAGGAAGGGTTGGGGGAGCCCCCGGGGGGTGGCAGCAGGAAGGGTTGAGAGAGACCCCAGGGGGGTGGCAGCAGGAAGGGTTGGGGGAGCCCCCCCGGGGGTGGCAGCAGGAAGGGTTGGGGGAGCCCCCCCGGGGGTGGCAGCAGGAAGGGTTGAGAGAGACCCCAGGGGGGTGGCAGCAGGAAGGGTTGGGGGAGCCCCCCCGGGGGTGGCAGCAGGAAGGGTTGGGGGAGCCCCTCGGGGGGGTTGCAGTAGGAAGGGTTTGGGGAGACCCTTGGGGGTGGCAGCAGGAAGGGTTGGGGGAGACCCCCCGGGGGGGTAGCAGCAGGAAGGGTTTGGGGAGACCCTCGGGGGTGGCAGCAGGAAGGGTTGGGGGAGACCCCCCAGGGGGGTAGCAGCAGGAAGGGTTTGGGGAGACCCTCGGGGGTGGCAGCAGGAAGGGTTGGGGGAGGCCCCCAGGGGGGTTGCCGCAGGAAGGGTTGGGGGAGCCCCCCCGGGGGGGTTGCAGGAGGAAGGGTTTGGGGAGCCCCTCGGGGATTGCAGCAGGAAGGGTTGGGGGAGCCCCCCCGGGGGAGGCAGCAGGAAGGGTTGGAGGAGCCCCCCGGGGGTGGCAGCAGGAAGGGTTGGGGGAGACCCTCGGGGGTGGCAGCAGGAAGGGTTGGGGGAGCCCCCCCGGGGGTGGCAGCAGGAAGGGTTGGGGGAGCCCCCCCGGGGGTGGCAGCAGGAAGGGTTGGGGGAGCCCCCCGGGGGTGTTGCAGCAGGAAGGGTTGGGGGAGCCCCCCGGGGGTGGCAGCAGGAAGGGTTGGGGGAGACCCTCGGGGGGTGTTGCAGGAGGAAGGATTTGGGGATCCCCCCAGGGGGTGTTGCAGCAGGAAGGGTTTGGGGACCCCCCCAGGGGGGGTTGCAGCAGGAAGGGTTTGGGGACCCCCCCGCGGGGGTTTTGCAGCCAGCTCTGAGCTTGGGCCACTTTCCCTCTGACCCCTTCTGCCCCTTAGGCACCCCCAGGCCAAGCTGCTGGCCCTGAGGATGCTGCTGAGCACACACAGCCCAGAGGTGAGTGCCCCTGGGCTGAGGATGTGTGCTGAGTGTGGGCAGCAGAGCAGTGCCCCTTGTCCTGCCTGCTCCCACCCCTGCCCCCCACATCCAGCCCTGGAGGGGTCCCAGAAACCTGTGGAGGCAGCAGCTGGGGCTGTGGATTGATGGCCGAGAGGGGGAGGGTGGTGCTGGTTGGTCTGGAGCATCTCCCCAGGGCTTTTCCATCCCGGGCAGCTCTGTGCCTCCAGGAGTCCATCAGGGGTCAGTGCTGGCACCAGGCTTGGTCAGCATCTCTGTGGGTGCCATGGGCAGGGGCACTGAGTGCAGCCTCAGCAGGTTTGTGCCCACACCAAGCTGTGTGCTGCAGCAGGCAGGCTGCAGGGCAGGGATGGCAGCCAGAGGCACCTGGGCAGGCTGCAGAGGTGGGCACAAGCCAAGCTCAGGAGCTGCAACAAGACCAAGGGCAAGGTGCTGCAGCTGGGGGGAGGCAATGCCAAGCACCAATGCAGGCTGGGCAGTGCCAGGCTGCAGAGCAGCCCTGAGCAGAGGCACTTGGGGGTGCTGCTGGAGGAGAAGCTCAGCAGGAGCCAGCAGTGTGCACTTGCAGCCCAGAGAGCCAAGCAGAGCCTGGGCTGCAGCAGCAGCAGTGTGGGCAGCAGGGCCAGGGAGGGGATTCTGCCCCTCTGCTCTGCTCTGCTGAGAGCCCACCTGGAGTCCAGCAGCCAGTGCTGGAGCCCCTGGCACAAGAGGGCTGTGGAGATGCTGCAGAGTGTCCAGAGCAGGGCCAGGAGGATGCTGAGAGGCTGCAGCAGCTCTGCTGTGAGCACAGCCTGAAAGAGTTGGGGCTGTGCAGGCTGCAGCAGAGGAGGCTCCCAGGGGACCTTCTGGTGGCCTTGCAGCATCTGCAGGGGGCTGCAAAAAAGCTGGGGAGGGACTTGTGAGGCTGTGAGGGAGTGGCAGGAGTGGGGGGGCTGGAGCAAAGCTGGAGGTGGGGAGAGTGAGGCTGGAGGGGAGGAGGAAGTTGCTGAGCAGGAGAGTGGTGAGAGGCTGGAATGGGTTGCCCAGGGAGGGGGTTGAGGCCCCATGGCTGGAGGTGTTTGAGGCCAGGCTGGCTGAGGCTGTGTGCAGCCTGCTCTAGGGTAGGGTGTCCCTGGGCATGGCAGGGGTTGGCACTGCCTGCTCCTTGTGCTCCCTTCCAGCCCTGCCTGATTCTATGATTCTACCACTGATGGGAGCTTACTTTAGGCTTTGCCCTATTTTTTTTGCCCCCCCCCCACCTGCTGTCACTGAAGGAATGGAGAAGAAGGTGGAATTTGCAGTCCCCGAGGAGCGAGGCTCTGCCTTGCAGAGGTGTTTGGGGCAGGGAAGGGAGGGTCGGTGCGGGGGGAGGGAAGGGAGGGTCGGTGCGGGGCAGGGAAGGGAGGGTCGGTGCGGGGCAGGGAAGGGAGGGTCGGTGCGGGGGCAGGGAAGGGAGGGTCGGTGCGGGGGAGGGAAGGGAGGGTCGGTGCGGGGGCAGGGAAGGGAGGGTCGGTGCGGGGCAGGGAAGGGAGGGTCGGTGCGGGGCAGGGAAGGGAGGGTCGGTGCGGGGCAGGGAAGGGAGGGTCGGTGCGGGGGCAGGGAAGGGAGGGTCGGTGCGGGGGCAGGGAAGGGAGGGTCGGTGCGGGGCAGGGAAGGGAGGGTCGGTGCGGGGCAGGGAAAGGAGGGTCGGTGCGGGGGGAGGGAAGAGAGGGTCGGTGTGGGGGCAGGGAAGGGAGGGTCGGTGTGGGGGCAGGGAAGGGAGGGTCGGTGTGGGGGGAGGGAAGGGAGGGTCGGTGTGGGGGGAGGGAAGGGAGGGTCGGTGCGGGGCAGGGAAGGGAGGGTCGGTGGGGGGGGAGGGAAGGGAGGGTCGGTGCGGGGAAGGGAAGGGAGGGTCGGTGCGGGGAAGGGAAGGGAGGGTCGGTGTCGGGGCAGGGAAGGGAGGGTCGGTGTGGGGGCAGGGAAGGGAGGGTCGGTGCGGGGCAGGGAAGGGAGGGTCGGTGCGGGGCAGGGAAGGGAGGGTCGGTGCGGGGGGAGGGAAGGGAGGGTCGGTGCGGGGCAGGGAAAGGAGGGTCGGTGCGGGGGGAGGGAAGAGAGGGTCGGTGTGGGGGCAGGGAAGGGAGGGTCGGTGTGGGGGCAGGGAAGGGAGGGTCGGTGTGGGGGGAGGGAAGGGAGGGTCGGTGTGGGGGGGAGGGAAGGGAGGGTCGGTGCGGGGCAGGGAAGGGAGGGTCGGTGTGGGGGGAGGGAAGGGAGGGTCGGTGCGGGGAAGGGAAGGGAGGGTCGGTGCGGGGAAGGGAAGGGAGGGTCGGTGTCGGGGCAGGGAAGGGAGGGTCGGTGTCGGGGCAGGGAAGGGAGGGTCGGTGCGGGGCAGGGAAGGGAGGGTCGGTGCGGGGCAGGGAAGGGAGGGTCGGTGCGGGGGAGGGAAGGGAGGGTCGGTGCGGGGGAGGGAAGGGAGGGTCGGTGCGGGGCAGGGAAGGGAGGGTCGATGTCGGGGCAGGGAAGGGAGGGTCGGTGCGGGGCAGGGAAGGGAGGGTCGATGTCGGGGCAGGGGCTGGCTGCTTGGGCTGCGAAGTGCCAACCTGACTCCCTCCTCCCCATCCCTTCCCCGTTCCGTCGCTGGCAGCGCTGGGAGCGGTGTCCTCTCCTGGCTCTCCCAGGGGCTGGGGAAAGTCGTTCCTCAGCCAGCCCAAACCTCCGAGGCTCTGCAGACGCTGGGGAAGAGCTTTGAGACCAGCATCGATATCCCCGACCAGGTATTTGCCAGCCCCAGGCGATGAGCTGACGACTTTTAGGGCATCTGACCTTTGCTTTACCCTTGCTCTGTGCCCTTCGTGCACCCTGGCAGCGCTAAACCTTCCCTGGCACCACCTCCTGTCTTCATCCATCCCCGGGGAGAGGGCAGGATCCGCTTCCTTGCTTGGTGTGGGACCAACTCCTCATGGCCAGGGGGCGAGGAGAAGTTAACTCGCAGCCTGCTGAGACCTGAGCTGTGCCCTGCGCTTGAGCTTCGCCCTCCCAGGGGCAACAGTTCGTGCCCTGGGGGCAGGCAGGAAGCTGCTGCCGGCGTCCCCCCCCCCCCCCCCCACTGCCGCCGGCATCCTCCCAAACTGCTGCTAACATCCCCCCCACCCCTGCCGCCGGCATCCCCCCGCCACTGCCGCCAGCATCCCACCAAACTGCTGCTAACATCCCCCCCACCCCTGCCGCCGGCATCGCCCCCCACTGCCGCCGGCATCCCCCCAAACTGCTGCTAGCATCCCCCCCCACTGCCGCCGGCATCCCCCCCTCACTGTTGCTAACATCCCCCCCCCACTGCCGCCGGCATCCCCCCCCCACTGCCGCCGGCATCCCCCCCCCACTGCCGCCGGCATCCCCCCCCCTTCACTGCCGCCGGCATCCCCCCCCCTCACTGCCGCCGGCATCCCCTCCCCACTGCCGCCGGCATCCCCCCCTCACTGTTGCTAACATCCCCCCCCCCCCTGCCGCCGGCATCGCCCCCCACTGCCGCCGGCATCCCCCCAAACTGCTGCTAGCATCCCCCCCCACTGCCGCCGGCATCCCCCCCTCACTGTTGCTAACATCCCCCCCCCACTGCCGCCGGCATCCCCCCCCCACTGCCGCCGGCATCCCCCCCCCACTGCCGCCGGCATCCCCCCCCCTTCACTGCCGCCGGCATCCCCCCCCCACTGCCGCCGGCATCCCCCCCCCACTGCCGCCGGCATCCCCCCCCCTTCACTGCCGCCGGCATCCCCCCCCCTCACTGCCGCCGGCATCCCCTCCCCACTGCCGCCGGCATCCCCCCCTCACTGTTGCTAACATCCCCCCCACCCCTGCCGCCGGCATCGCCCCCCACTGCCGCCGGCATACCCCCAAACTGCTGCTAGCATCCCCCCCTCACTGCCGCCGGCATCCCCCCCTCACTGTTGCTAAGTTCCCCCCCCCACTGCCGCCGGCATCCCCCCCCCACTGCCGCCGGCATCCCCCCCCCCCACTGCCGCCGGCATCCCCCCCCCTTCACTGCCGCCGGCATCCCCCCCCCTCACTGCCGCCGGCATCCCCTCCCCACTGCCGCCAGCATCCCCCCCTCACTGTTGCTAACATCCCCCCCCCACTGCCGCCGGCATCACCCCAAACTGCTGCTAGCATCTCCCCCCCACTGCCGCCGGCATCCCCCCAAACTGTTGCTAACATCCCCCCCCAACTGCCGCCGGCATCCCCCCCTCCCCCCGCCGCCGGCATCCCCCCCTCACTGTTGCTAAGTTCCCCCCCACTGTCGCCGGCACCCCCTCCCCTACTGCCGCTAACATCCCCCCCCCACTGCCGCCGGTATCCCCCCCACCCACTGCCGCCGGTATCCCCCCCCCACTGCCGCCAACATCCCCCCCAACACTGCCGCTAACATCTCCCCCCGCCCTGCCGCTAACATCCCCCCCCGCTCACTGCCGCCGGCATCCCCCCCCCCCACTGCCGCCGGCATCCCCCCCCCCACTGCCGCTAACATCCCCTCCCCACTGCCGTCGGCATCCCCCCCCCTCACTGTTGCTAACATCCCCTCCCTGCCGCCGGGTGGGTGCTAAATCTCTTTGGCTTTCCAGACAGAGGTCCAGATGCTGAAGGAGGAGGATGAGGATGCTCTGGGTAAGGAGAGTAAGGAGCCTGCAGTGGTGGTGGGGATGGGGGGAGGCTTTCTGGGGCTCCTTTCTTGTCCCCTTGAGGCAGTTGGTGTTGAGGGGGGGGGGGTGGGGGGGCAGGGAGGTCAGTGCAGGTCGCCACGGTCACAGCACCTCTCTCCTGGCAGAGATCAGCCCCTTTGATGGGGAGGAGGAGGAGGAGGAGGAAGAAGAGGAATTGGATGATGAGTCTGGGGCTGGAGCAGATCGCGGCACAGCGGAGTGGTGAGTGCCAAGGGGAAGCTGGCAGAGGGGTGGAGGAGGGCAGAGGGGTGGAGGGAGGAGGGCAGAGGGTGGAGGAGGGCAGAGGAGTGGAGGGAGAAGGGCAGAGGAGTGGAGGGAGAAGGGCAGAGGAGGGTGGAGGAGGGCAGAGGAGTGGAGGGAGAAGGGCAGAGGAGGGCAGAGGGGTGGAGGGAGGAGGGCAGAGGGGTGGAAGGAGGAGGGCAGAGGGTAGAGAAGGGTAGAGGAGGGCAGAGGGGTGGAGGGAGGAGGGCAGAGGGTGGAGGGAGGAGGGCAGAGGAGGGTAGAGGAGGGCAGAGGGGTGGAAGGAGGAGGGCAGAGGGTAGAGAAGGGCAGAGGGTGGAGGAGGGCAGAGGGGTGGAGGGAGGAGGGCAGAGGGGTGGAGGGAGGAGGGCAGAGGAGTGGAGGGAGGAGGGCAGAGGGGTGGAGGGAGGAGGGCAGAGGGTGGAGGAGGGCAGAGGAGGGTAGAGGAGGGCAGAGGGGTGGAGGGAGGAGGGCAGAGGGTGAAGGGAGGAGGGCAGAGGGTGGAGGAGGGCAGAAGGGTGGAGGGAGGAGGGCAGAGGGTAGAGGAGGGTAGAGGAGGGCAGAGGGATGGAGGAGGGTAGAGGAGGGCAAAGGGGTGGAAGGAGGAGGGCAGAGGAGGAGGGAGGAGGGCAGAGGGTGGAGGAGGGCAGAGGGTGGAGGGAGAAGGGCAGAGGAGTGGAGGGAGGAGGGCAGGGGGCAGAGGAGGGCAGAGGGTGGAGGGAGGAGGGCAGAGGGTGGAGGAGGGCAGAGGGGGGAGGGTTCCTTGAGCCCACGGGCGTGCTCTGCCTGCAGGGTGGGGGCACGAGTGGTCAGCTGGCTGGCACACGGCTTCGAGAGGGTGGTGCCACAGCCAGGGGCACCCAAAACCGCAGAGGTGAGAGCTGCCCGGCGGGGGGAGGTGACTGCAGAGGGCACTGCCCATCCTCATCCTCCCACACCCACCTGCAACCTTGGGGGCAGGGTTAGGTGGCATGGGGCTGGTGCTTTGGGTACCTGTGGGGTGGGCAGGTGGTGGTGTGGGGCTGCAGGCAGTGCTGTGCCAGGGTTAGGTGGCATGGGGCTGGTGCTGTGGGTGGGCAGGTGGTGATGTGGGGCTTTAGGGAGTGCTGTGCCAGGGTTAGGTGGCATGGAGCTGGTGCTGTGGGTGGGCAGGTGGTGGTATGGGGCTTTAGGGAGTGCTGTGCCAGGGTTAGGTGGCATGGAGCTGGTGCTGTGGGTGGGCAGGTGGTGGTGTGGGGCTGCAGGCAGTGCTGTGCCAGGGTTAGGTGGCATGGAGCTGGTGCTGTGGGTGGGCAGGTGGTGGTATGGGGCTGCAGGCAGTGTTGTGCCAGAGTTAGGTGGCATGGGGCTGGTGCTGTGGGTGGGCAGGTGGTGGTGTGGGGCTGCAGGCAGTGCTGTGCCAGGGTTAGGTGGCATGGGGCTGGTGCTGTGGGTGGGCAGGTGGTGGTGTGGGGCTGCAGGCAGTGCAGTGCCAGGGTTAGGTGGCATGGGGCTGGTGCTGTGGGTGGGCAGGTGGTGGTGTGGGGCTGCAGGCAGTGCTGTGCCAGGGTTAGGTGGCATGGAGCTGGTGCTGTGGGTGGGCAGGTGGTGGTGTGGGGCTGCAGGGATGGGCACTGCCATCTGTTCCTCTGTCCCTCTGCAGCCTGAAGCCAAGGAGCAGAGGTGTGCAGCCAGGGCAGGAGGTGAGCAATGTCCTCTCCCCTGGGGTGGTCTCTGCAGAGGGGACACAAACACAGACTGGCAGGGGCTTGGAAGGGACCTCTGGAGCCATCACCAACCCCACCCTTGCCAAGGCAGGGGCACCTAGAGCAGGGCACACAGGAGCAGGTCCAAGCAGGTTTGGGATGCCTGCAGAGATGGAGACTCCAGCACAGGATGTGATGCTGTGATCCTGTGGTGGAATCTCCTCTCTGGGCAGCCTGTTGAGGGTTCCAGCACCCCTAAATTGAAGCAGTTCCTCCTCGTGTTTAGGTGGATGGAACTCCTGATGCTCAGTTCTGTGCCCATTGCCCCTTGGGCTGCCACTGGGCACCACTGGTGCCACCCTCCTGATACTCACCCTCAAAGCAGTGCTGAGCTCTCCCTCAGGCTGCTCCTCTGCAGCCTCAACCCTCTCAGCCTTTGCTGTCAGCACAGCTGGGCACAGCTGCAGCACTTCAGTGGCTGCAGCCAGGCTGGCAGGGGCTTGGAAGGGACCTCTGGAGCCATCACCAACCTCACCCTTGCCAAGGCAGGGGCACCTAGAGCAGGGCACACAGGAAGAGGTCCAAGCAGGTTTGGGATGCCTGCAGAGATGGAGACTCCAGCACAGGATGTGATGCTGTGATCCTGTGGTGGAATCTCCTCTCTGGGCAGCCTGTTGAGGGTTCCAGCACCCCTAAATTACAGCAGTTCCTCCTCGTGTTTAGGTGGATGGAACTCCTGGTGCTCAGTTCTGTGCCCATTGCCCCTTGGGCTGCCACTGGGCACCACTGGTGCCACCCTCCTGACCCCCACCCTCGAAGCAGTGCTGAGCTCCCCCTCAGGCTGCTCCTCTGCAGCCTCAACCCTCTCAGCCTTTGCTCCCAGCACAGCTGCAGCACTTCAGTGGCTGCAGCCAGGCTGGCAGGGGCTTGGAAGGGACCTCTGGAGCCATCACCAACCCCACCCTTGCCAAGGCAGGGGCACCTAGAGCAGGGCACACAGGAAGAGGTCCAAGCAGGTTTGGGATGCCTGCAGAGATGGAGACTCCAGCACCTCTCTGGGCAGCCTGTTGAGGGTTCCAGCACCCCTAAATTGAAGCAGTTCCTCCTCGTGGATGGAACTCCTGATGCTCAGTTCTGTGCCCATTGCTCCTTGGGCTGCCACTGGGCACCACTGGTGCCACCCTCCTGATACCCACCGGTGAAGCAGTGCTGAGCTCCCCCTCAGGCTGCTCCTCTGCAGCCTCAACCCTCTCAGCCTTTGCTGCCAGCAGAGCTCTTCCAGTGCCCTCAGCAGCTCTGGAGTCCTCTCTCCAGCAGGTCCCTGCCCTTCCTCGACTGGGCAGCCCACAGCTGGGCACAACACACTCCAGATGTGGCCTTGGCAGGGCAGATGGGCAGGAGAACCTCCCCCAGCCTGCCCACGCTTTGCTTGCTGCCCCCCTCCCCCATTCAGGATGCCCTTTTGTGCCCACAAGGGCACATTCTGCTCTGGTGGGCACCTGGGCCAGGATGGATGGGCACAGCAGGTGCTGGCACTGCCCCTTACACCACGTCTGCCCCTTTGAGCACTCTGGTGGGCACCTGGGCCAGGATGGATGGGCACAGCAGGTGCTGGCACTGCCCCTTACACCACATCTGCCCCTTGGAGCACTCTGGTGGGTATCTGGGCCAGGATGGATGGGCACAGCAGGTGCTGGCACTGCCCCTTACACCACATCTGCCCCTTGGAGCACTCTGGTGGGTATCTGGGCCAGGAAGGATGGGCACAGCAGGTGCTGGCACTGCCCCTTACACCACATCTGCCCCTTGGAGCACTCTGGTGGGCACCTGGGCCAGGAAGGATGGGCACAGCAGGTGCTGGCACTGCCCCTTACACCACATCTGCCCCTTGGAGCACTCTGGTGGGCACCTGGGCCAGGAAGGATGGGCACAGCAGGTGCTGGCACTGCCCCTTACACCACATCTGCCCCTTGGAGCACTCTGGTGGGTATCTGGGTCAGGAAGGATGGGCACAGCAGGTGCTGGCACTGCCCCTTACACCACATCTGCCCCTTGGAGCACTCTGGTGGGTATCTGGGCCAGGAAGGATGGGCACAGCAGGTGCTGACACTGCCCCTTACACCACATCTGCCCCTTGGAGCACTCTGGTGGGCACCTGGGCCAGGAAGGATGGGCACAGCAGGTGCTGGCACTGCCCCTTACACCACATCTGCCCCTTGGAGCACTCTGGTGGGCACCTGGGCCAGGAAGGATGGGCACAGCAGGTGCTGGCACTGCCCCTTACACCACATCTGCCCCTTGGAGCACTCTGGTGGGTATCTGGGTCAGGAAGGATGGGCACAGCAGGTGCTGGCACTGCCCCTTACACCACATCTGCCCCTTGGAGCACTCTGGTGGGCACCTGGGCCAGGAAGGATGGACACAGCAGGTGCTGGCACTGCCAGGAGGAGGCTGCCCAGGGTGGGGATGGGGGAGGGGAGTGAGGTGGTCCCTTCAAGCTTGTCCTACCGTGGGGGGTGACCTTCTCCTGCCTGTCTCCTGTGCTCCTCCCTCCCCTAACCCTGACCCTCTCCCCCTTCTCCTCCTCCCCAAACCAACCCGAGGCAGGCACCAAAGCTCAGACCAAGCCCCAGAGCAGCCTCCCAACCACCCAGGACTCCCTGGCAGCAGCTGAGAAGCAGCCAGAAGCTGTGCCCAGCCTCCCCCCTGCCACCCTGGCTGGGGATGGCAGCAGGTAAGCCAAAGCTGGTGGCTTCTGGTGGGCAGCTGTGGGCAGCTCGGGGGTGGGGGTGGGGGATGGGCTGCAGCCAGCCAGCTCTGAGAGTGCTCTCTGGGGCCAGCAGGATGTTGGCCTGGTTTGCCCAGGGCTTGGAGAAGATGATGCCCCAGCCTGTGAGCAGGGAGAAGCTGGGCACGCAGGTAAGCTGGCAGCTGGCTCTGCCAAGGCTGGCTGAGCACCCTGCCCCTTCCCCCAGCCACCCACGCAGCTGTGCCCCCCGGGTGGGTGCCAGGGCACACAGCTCCTTCGAGGGAACAGCTTCCCCTTCCCCTTCCCCTTCCCTTTCCCCTTCCCTTTCCCCTTCCCCTTCCCTTTCCCCTTTCCCTTTCCCCTTCCCCTTTCCCCTTCCTTTCTCTTCCTTTCCCTTTCCCCTTCCCTTCCTTTCCCTTTCCCCTTCCTCTTCTCCTCCCTTTCCCCTTCCCCTTCCCCTTCCCCTTCCCCTTCCCCTTCCCCTTCCCCTTCCCCTTCCCCTTCCCCTTCCCCTTCCCCTTCCCCTCCTTTCCCCTCCCTCCTCCTTCCCTCCCTCCCTCCCTCCCTCCCCTTCCCCCTTCCCCTCCCTTCCCCCTTCCCCTCCCTTCCCCCTTCCCCTCCCTTCCCCCTCCTTCCCTTCCCTCCCTTCCCCCTCCTTCCCTTCCCTCCCTTCCCCCTCCTTCCCTCCCTCCCTTCCCCCTCCTTCCCTCCCTCCCCTTCCCCCTCCTCCCCTTCTCCCCCTTCCCCCTTCCCCCTCCTCCCCTTCCCCTTCCCCTCCCTCCCCCCTCCTTTCCCCTCCCCTCCTCACCCCTTTTCAGGAGCTCACTGCTGTGCTCCTGCCCTTTACCCTCCCCCCCAGGGATGCCCATGCCCGTGCCCATGCCCACACCACCCAGGGTGCCCTGAGAACCCCCATGGGGCATTTAAAGGGCCACACTGACCCAAAGTGAGGCTCTTAGGCTGAGCCTTTGGCTCTCCCGAAGCTGTTCCATGTCTCCCATCTCCCTTTTCCTCCCGGCAGGGAGAAGCTGCAGCAACTTTGAGTCCCGTGGAAGAAAGTAAGTGGTTGCCCCCCCCTGGTGGTGCTTGCCCGAGGGCACTGGGCAATGCTGCCACCTTTGATTGCCTGCTCAGCCGTGGCTGCCAGTGCAGAAGCTCCTGGAGTCTCCTGGCTTTGCTGTTTTGAGGAGTGGGAGCCAGAGATGGGGGCTGTGGAGTGGGTCAGGGCAGCATCCCACATGCCCAGCTCCTGGCTTTTGAGTTTGGTGCTGCTAGCCAAGGTCTGGCCCTGAGCTGTGCCAGGAGGCTGCTGCCCAAGCTGGTGGCGTTTGCTGCCCAAGAGCAGAGGGGAAGTGAAGCCTGCTGCCTCCCTCACCCCCTTTGCCACCCTTGCTGCCAAGCTGGAGGGCGTTTGCTGAGCTCCCAGAGTGGGTACCAGGGGAAAACAAAGCCCTGGGATGGGGCATCAAGTTGGAAGGGGCCCTCCAAAGGCATCTTCTCCACTCCCCCTCTCCTTCAACCATGCTGGACACCTCCATCTAGAGCAGCTTTCTGAGGCTCCTGTCGAGTTTGGCCTCCAAGGGTGTGACCTGCAGCAGCTCCCCGGGCAGCCTCTGCTGCTGCTTCACTGCCCCAGCTGCAGGGGAAGGCTGCAGGGGCTGCAGTGCTGCTCTGCTGGCTGCTGAGGGGGACAAGCTCCGGCGCCGGGGGCAGCCAGGCTCAGCTCCCCCCCCCACCAGCCAGGCAGCGAGGTGCTGAGCAGGGCTGGGGTGCTGAGCAGAGGAGTGATGCTGAGCAGGGCAGAGGAGTGATGCTGAGCAGGGCAGAGGAGTGATGCTGAGCAGGGCAGAGGAGTGATGCTGAGCAGAGGAGTGATGCTGAGCAGGGCAGAGGAGTGATGCTGAGCAGAGGAGTGATGCTGAGCAGGGCAGAGGAGTGATGCTGAGCAGGGCAGAGGAGTGATGCTGAGCAGAGGAGTGATGCTGAGCAGGGCAGAGGAGGGATGCTGAGCAGGGCAGAGGAGTGATGCTGAGCAGAGGAGTGATGCTGAGCAGGGCAGAGGAGTGATGCTGAGCAGAGCAGTGATGCTGAGCAGGGCAGAGGAGTGATGCTGAGCAGAGGAGTGATGCTGAGCAGAGGAGTGATGCTGAGCAGGGCAGAGGAGTGATGCTGAGCAGAGGAGTGATGCTGAGCAGGGCAGAGGAGGGATGCTGAGCAGAGGAGTGATGCTGAGCAGGGCAGAGGAGGGATGCTGAGCAGGGCAGAGGAGTGATGCTGGGCAGGGCAGAAGAGTGATGCTGAGCAGAGGAGGGATGCTGAGCAGGGCAGAGGAGGGATGCTGAGCAGAGGAGTGATGCTGAGCAGGGCAGGGGTGCTGAGCAGAGGAGTGATGCTGAGCAGAATAGGGCTGCTGAGCAGGATCTGTGCCAGTCTCTCCCCACCCTCACTGTGTCTGTGCTCCCCATCCTCCCTGGGCAACCTGTGCCAGTCTCTCCCTACCCTCACTGTGTCTGTGCTCCCCATCCTCCCTGGGCAACCTGTGCCAGGCTCTCCCCACCCTCACCGCCTCCAGTTCCCTGCCTCTCTCTCTCTGCCTCTCTCTCTCTCTGCCTCTCTCTCTCTCTGCCTCTCTCTCTCTCTGCCTCTCTCTCTCTGCCTCTCTCTCTCTCTGCCTCTCTCTCTCTCTCTGCCTCTCTCTCTCTGCCTCTCTCTCTCTCTGCCTCTCTCTCTCTCTCTGCCTCTCTCTCTCTCTGCCTCTCTCTCTCTCTCTGCCTCTCTCTCTGCCTCTCTCTCTCTCTGCCTCTCTCTCTCTCTCTGCCTCTCTCTCTCTGCCTCTCTCTCTCTCTGCCTCTCTCTCTCTCTCTGCCTCTCTCTCTCTCTCTGCCTCTCTCTCTCTCTCTGCCTCTCTCTCTGCCTCTCTCTCTCTCTCTGCCTCTCTCTCTCTCTCTGCCTCTCTCTCAATCCCCTCCAGGCTGAGCCCCCTCCCAACTCTAACGTTTCCCTTCTCCTTTTGTTTCAGGGGGCAAAAAAGGGGCTTAGAGGCTCTGAGACACATGGCAAAGGAGGACCATGCCGAGCCAGCCCTTCCCACACCCCAACAAGAGCCAGCAGAGAGCACAGCTGGGCAGGAAACCCAAAACCCAACCCAAAGCAGAAAGAGGCAATCTGCAAATGGTCTTTTAGCTCCTTCCCAGCCAGGCTTGGTCCCAGCCACGGACCTGAGGCTTGGCTGCTTCCCCCCCCAGGGTTGTCCCATCCCAGCTCCTTCTTGCTTCTGGCAGGATGGGAATCCCTGAGGTGGGAGCTGGTGTTTAGGGGAGGGTGGAAAAGCATTGCTGAGGGCACCCAGGAGGGTAGGAAGCCTCTTGCTGTGGTCTCCAATCCCTCCCTGGGCATCTTAAATCACAGGCTGGGAGGATAGTAGGGGCCTGGGAGGGACCCAAGGGCATCATCGAGTCCAACCCCACCCCCCCTGCCAGAGCAGGGCCACACAGTGCAGCTCAGGGCACACAGGAACACATCCAGGCAGGGCTGGAAAGGCTGCAGAGAAGGAGACTCCACAGCCTCTCTGGGCAGCCTGTGCCAGGGCTCTGCCCACCCTCACTGTGTCTGTGCTCCACAACCTTCCTGGGCAACCTTTGCCAGGCTCTGCCCACCTTCACTGTGTCTCTCTGCTCCACAACCTCCCTGGGCAACCTGTGCCAGTCTCTCCCCATCCTCACTGTGTCTCTGTGCTCCACAACCTCCCTGGGCAACCTGTGCCAGTCTCTCCCCACTCTCACTGTGTCTCTGTGCTCCACAACCTCCCTGGGCAACCTGTGCCAGGCTCTGCCCACCCTCACTGTGTCTCTGTGCTCCACAACCTCCCTGGGCAACCTGTGCCAGGCTCTGCCCACCCTCACTGTGTCTCTGTGCTCCACAGCCTCCCTGGGCAACCTGTGCCAGGCTCTGCCCACCCTCACTGTGTCTCTGTGCTCCACAACCTCCCTGGGCAGTAACTTTCAAGCTCCTCTGCTTTAAGAGCTTCCCCCCCTGGCCTCTGCCAAGCTCTGCTGCTGCCAGGCTGCATTTGCCCCATCCCCAAGTTGTGTTTGAGGCTCTCCTCTGTGCTTTGCTTCATGGCCTGGAGGGGGCAGGCTAAAAGCAGCCTGGGCACCATCAGGGGGGGGCACACTATGGTCAGGGTGGGCCAGAGCTGCCTTTTGCAGCTGGGTTTGCCCCTTTCCTGCCCTCCTGGAGGTGTCCCTGTGCTTGTCAGGCAGCCCCACCAAATAAAAGTGGTTTTGCAGTGTGCAGCTTGAGCTTCCTGCTGCTGTTTTCTTCAGGGTGATGCTGCAGGCTGGGGAAGCCCCTGGGGATGTAGGGGGTGGGGGTTGGGGGGGGGGAGGAGCAGCTCTTGGCTTTGCAGCTGATCCCAGCGAGCTGTGCTTGGGGAGTGAAGTGAACTCCACCAGGAGTATCCTCACCTCTAGGGCTGGGGGGGAGCAGCTCCTCTCTTTAATGCCCTTTGGCATTTGGGGTGAGGGAGTTGAGGGCAGCCTCAGTCAGTTGGCAGCTGGCACCAGGCTGGGGTGGCTGTGGTAGCCTGCTGGAGGGTAGGGAGGCTCTGCAGAGGGACCTGTGCCAGGCTGGGCTCAGTGGGCTGAGCTTTAACAAAGCCAAGTGTTGGGTCCTGGAGCATCCCTGGGGGTCACAACAACCCCAGGGATGCTTCAGGCTTGAAGCAGAGGGCATGGGAAGTGCCCAACAGAAAAGGTCCTGGCAGTGCTGGTTGGCAGCAGCTGAAGATGATCCAAGGGCAGCAGCAGCCTGGCATGGATCAGCAGTGGTGTGGGCAGCAGGAGCAGGGAGGTGATGGTGCTCAGGTGCTGGGCACAGCTTGAGCTCTGGGCTCACTTTTAGGTCTCTCACTCCTAGCAGGACATTGAGGGGTTGGAGGAGGTCCAGAGAGGGGCAAGAAAGGTGCCCAGACCCAGGCAGACCTCATGGATCTCCTGCCCAGGTGCCCAGACCCAGGCAGACCTCATGGATCTCCTGCCCAGGTGCCCAGGACCAGGCACACCTCATGGATCTCCTGCCCAGGTGCCAAGGACCTGGCAGACCTCATGGATCTCCTGCCCAGGTGCCCAGGGCCTGGCAGACCTCATGGATCTCCTGCCCAGGTGCCCAGGACCAGGCAGACCTCATGGATCTCCTGCCCAGGTGCCCAGGACCAGGCAGACCTCATGGATCTCCTGCCCAGGTGCCCAGGACCAGGCAGACCTCATGGACCTCCTGCCCAGGTGCCCAGATCCAGGCAGACCTCATGGATCTCCTGCCCAGGTGCCCAGGGCCAGGCACACCTCATGGATTTCCTGCCCAGGTGCCCAGGACCTGGCAGACCTCATGGATCTCCTGCCCAGGTGCCCAGGACCAGGCAGACCTCATGGACCTCCTGCCCAGGTGCCCAGATCCAGGCAGACCTCATGGATCTCCTGCCCAGGTGCCCAGGGCCAGGCACACCTCATGGATTTCCTGCCCAGGTGCCCAGGACCAGGCAGACCTCATGGATCTCCTGCCCAGGTGCCCTTAGGACACCTAAGAAGTGTTTGTGGAGAAGATGTTAGGTGCTGAGAGGTGTCTGGAGTTGTCCAATGCCATCTTCTGCTGCTCTTGCTCACTTGGTCCTCACTGCCAGAGGACACTGAGGGGCTGGAGGAGGTCCAGAGAAGGGCAGGAAAGGTGGGGAAGGGTCTGGAGCAGAGGGCTGGGGAGGGGCAGCTGAGGGAGCTGGGGGTGTGCAGTGTGAGGAAGAGGAGGCTGAGGGAGAGCTCATTGCTCTCTGCAGCTGCCTGAGAGGAGGCTGCAGCCAGCTGGGGCTGGGCTCTGCCCCCTGGGCTCAGGGGATGGAGGGAGAGGACCTGGGCTGGAATTGTGCCAGGGGAGGCTCAGGTTGGAGAGGAGGAGAAATTCCTTTGGTGCCAGAGTGGTCAGGGCTTGGCAGAGGCTGCCCAGGGGAGGTGGTGCAGTGCCCATGGCTGGAGGTGTGCCAGACCCCTGTGCCCATGGCACTCGTGGCCAGGGTTTGATGCCCAGGGTGGGGTTGGGTTGCTGCTGGGACTGGCTGATCTTGGAGGCCCTTTCCAAGGGGAACAGTTGTGTGGCTCTGGGAGCCTGCTCCAAACTCATCTCCTGCTGTGAGGCTTCCCCCAGGGATGCTGAGGAGCTGTGGGATGCTGCTGAGGCCAGGATGGGCAGGGAGGGGATGCCCTGTGGTGCCCATTGTGACCTGGGCACTGCAAAGCCAGGGCCCTCAGGCCATGCTCAGTGCAGTGTCTGACTCAGGGCTTGCAAGGGGAAAGGCTTTGAGCTCTTCCAGCAGCTGCTTCTGCTGGCAGGGAGGTCCAAAAGGAGGCCTAGGGATGGACCAGCTCCCTGGAGGGGTTGGAGCCAAGGCTGGCTGGGCACTGAGTGCCATGGTGTGGTTGGTTGGGCAGGGCTGGGTGCTAGGTTGGCACTGAGTGCCATGGTGTGGTTGGTTGGGCAGGGCTGGGTGCTAGGTTGGCACTGAGTGCCATGGTGTGGTTGTTTGGGCAGGGCTGGGTGCTAGGTTGGGCACTGAGTGCCATGATGTGGTTGGTTGGGCAGGGCTGGGTGCTAGGTTGGCACTGAGTGCCATGGTGTGGTTGGTTGGGCAGGGCTGGGTGCTAGGTTGGCACTGAGTGCCATGGTGTGGTTGGTTGGGCAGGGCTGGGTGCTAGGTTGGCCCTGAGTGCCATGGTGTGGTTGGTTGGGCAGGGCTGGGTGCTAGGTTGGGCACTGAGTGCCATGATGTGGTTGTTTGGGCAGGGCTGGGTGCTAGGTTGGCACTGAGTGCCATGGTGTGGTTGGTTGGGCTAGGGCTGGGTGCTAGGTTGGCACTGAGTGCCATGGTGTGGTTGGTTGGGCAGGGCTGGGTGCTAGGTTGGCCCTGAGTGCCATGGTGTGGTTGTTTGGGCAGGGCTGGGTGCTAGGTTGGCACTGAGTGCCATGGTGTGGTTGTTTGGGCAGGGCTGGGTGCTAGGTTGGCACTGAGTGCCATGGTGTGGTTGGTTGGCTAGGGCTGGGTGCTAGGTTGGCACTGAGTGCCATGGTGTGGTTGGTTGGGCAGGGCTGGGTGCTAGGTTGGCACTGAGTGCCATGGTGTGGTTGTTTGGGCAGGGCTGGGTGCTAGGTTGGCACTGAGTGCCATGGTGTGGTTGCTTGACCAGGGCTGGGTGCTAGGTTGGGCACTGAGTGCCATGGTGTGGTTGTTTGGGCAGGGCTGGGTGCTAGGTTGGCACTGAGTGCCATGGTGTGGTTGTTTGGGCAGGGCTGGGTGCTAGGTTGGCACTGAGTGCCATGATGTGGTTGGTTGGGCAGGGCTGGGTGCTAGGTTGGCACTGAGTGCCATGGTGTGGTTGCTTGACCAGGGCTGGGTGCTAGGTTGGCACTGAGTGCCATGGTGTGGTTGGTTGGGCAGGGCTGGGTGCTAGGTTGGCACTGAGTGCCATGATGTGGTTGGTTGGGCAGGGCTGGGTGCTAGGTTGGCACTGAGTGCCATGGTGTGGTTGGTTGGGCAGGGCTGGGTGCTAGGTTGGCACTGAGTGCCATGATGTGGTTGGTTGGGCAGGGCTGGGTGCTAGGTTGGCACTGAGTGCCATGGTGTGGTTGGTTGGGCAGGGCTGGGTACTAGGTTGGGCACTGAGTGCCATGATGTGGTTGGTTGGGCAGGGCTGGGTGCTAGGTTGGCACTGAGTGCCATGATGTGGTTGGTTGGGCAGGGCTGGGTGCTAGGTTGGCACTGAGTGCCATGGTGTGGTTGTTTGGGCAGGGCTGGGTGCCAGGTTGGCCTGGCTGAGCTTGGAGCTCTCTTCCAGCCTCCAGCCTGCTGGTGGTGGCAGGGGTGGCACAGCCATGCAAAGGGCTCTGCTTTTCCATGGGCTCTGCCTCTGGTTGGCACAAACTGCTCACTTCTCTTCCTCCCATGGCCAAAACTAAGTGCCCCAGGCACCCACCTGGCACAGCTCAGGCCACCAGCATGGCACAGGTGCTGCAGCCTGCGTGGTGCTTCAGCCCTGGCACCACTGCAGTGCTGAGCAGCTGAAGCAGGAGGTCTTGCCTGGCTTCCCACTGCTCTGCTGCTCCCACCTGAGCCCAACCCTTTCCCTGTTCCCATTTCAGTTCATCCTGTCCCTGGGGAGCCCCAGGAGGCTGCCCCTACCCTGCATGAGGCTGCTGCTGGCTGTGTTCATGAAGCCACCTCTGAGCTGCTGGCAGATGCTCACCTCCTGCCCCCCATCCAGGAGGAACCCCAGGAAGAAGAATGCAGGTAGGAGAAGGCAGCTGCTGGGCAGCTGGGCAGGCTCCTCAGCCACCAGCCTGCTGGTGATGGGCACACAGAATGGGTTGGGTTGGCAAAGGCCTCTGAGGTCATCCAGGCCAAGCTGAAACCCAACCCCCACCATGGGCATCGAACCACAGCCACAAGTGCCATGGGCACACAGCTCCAGCCATGGGCACACAGCTCCAGCCATGAGCACACAGCTCCAGCCATGGGCACACAGCTCCAGCCATGAGCACACAGCTCCAGCCATGGGCACACAGCTCCAGCCATGGGCACACAGCTCCAGCCATGAGCACACAGCTCCAGCCATGAGCACACAGCTCCAGCCATGGGCACACAGCTCCAGCCATGAGCACACAGCTCCAGCCATGGGCACACAGCTCCAGCCATGGGCACTGCACCACCTCCCTGTGCCAAGCCCTGACCACTCCACCAGCAAAGGAATTTCTCCTCCTGTCCAACCTAAGCCTCCCCTGGCACAATTCCAGCCCAGGTCCTCTCCTTCCATCCCCTGAGCCCAGGGGGCAGAGCCCAGCCCCAGCTGGCTGCAGCCTCCCCTGGCACAGCTTGAGGCTGCTTCCCTTTGTCCTGGCACTTGGTGCATGTGGGCAGAGCCCAGCCCCAGCTGGCTGCAGCCTCCCCTGGCACAGCCTGAGGCTGTCTCCTCTTGTCCTGGCACTTGGTGCATGTGGGCAGAGCCCAACCCCAGCTGGCTGCAGCCTCCTCTCAGGCAGCTGCACAGAGCAATGAGCTCTCCCTCAGCCTCCTCTTCCTCACACTGCACACCCTCAGCTCCCTCAGCTGCTCCTCCCCAGACCCTTCCCCACCTTTCTTGCCCCTCTCTGGCCCTGCTCCAGCTCCTCAATGTCCTTCTGGGACTGAGGGACCCAAAACTGACCCCAGGATCCAAGCTGTGCCCTCCCCAGTGCCCACTCCAGGGGCACAATCCCTGCCCTGCTCCTGCTGCCCTCAGCATCTCCAAGCTGAACCTCCCCTGGCACAGCCTGAGGCTGCTTCCCTTTGTCCTGGTGCTTGGTGCATGTGGGCAGAGCCCAGCCTTGGAGCTCAGGCAGTGCCAACCCCCCTGCCATGGGCAGAGAGCACCTCCCACCAGCACAGGGGGCTCAAGATCTCATTCAGCCTGGCCTTGAACACCTCCAGGGAGGTTGTGGAGCACAGAATGGGATCTTTGATCACATTGGGTGATTCTGTGCTCCACAGCCTCCCTGGGCAAACCTGTGCCAGGCTCTGTCCACCCTCACTGTGTCTCTCTGCTCCACAACCTCCCTGGGCAAGCTGTGCCAGGCTCTGCCCACCCTCACTGTGTCTCTGTGCTCCACAACCTCCCTGGGCAAGCTGTGCCAGGCTCTGCCCACCCTCACTGTGTCTCTGTGCTTCACAACCTCCCTGGGCAACCTGTGCCAGGCTCTGCCCACCCTCACTGTGTCTCTGTGCTTCACAGCCTCCCTGGGCAACCTAATGAGTTTCTCCTCTCCAGGCTGTGTTTGTGCTCCTTGAGTGCTGCCGAGGAGGAGGAGGAGGATAAAGAAGGAGAGAAAGAGGAGGAGGTGGAGGAGGTGGAAGAGAGAGAGAACGAGGAGAAGGAGGCAGAAGAGAAAGAGGAGGCGGCAGAAGAGGAAGAGGAGGTGGAAGAGAGAGAGAAGGAGGTGGAGGAGAAAGAGGAGGAGGTGGAAGAGAGAGAGAAGGAGGCGGAAGAGAGAGAGAAGGAGGCAGAAGAGAAAGAGGAGGAAGCAGAAGAGAAAGAGGAGGTGGAAGAGAGAGAGAAGGAAGTGGAAGAGAAAGAGGCAGAAGAGGAAGAGGAGGTGGAAGAGAGAGAGAAGGAGGCAGAAGAGAAAGAGGAGGAAGCAGAAGAGAAAGAGGAGGTGGAAGAGAGAGAGAAGGAGGCAGAAGAGAAAGAGGAGGAAGCAGAAGAGGAAGAGGAGGTGGAAGAGAGAGAGAAGGAAGTGGAAGAGAGAGGGAAGGAGGTGGAAGAGAAAGAGGCAGAAGAGGAAGAGGAGGTGGAAGAGGGAGAGAAGGAGGTGGAAGAGAGAGAGAAGGAAGTGGAAAAGAAAGAGAAGGAAGCGGAAGAGGAAGAGGAGGTGGAAAAGAAAAAGAAGGAGGCAGAAGAGGAAAAGGAGGTGGAAGAGGAGAAGA